>NC_059427.1:49658742-49958742 GCF_021028975.2 Sphaerodactylus townsendi | reverse complement strand
TCATCTCCAAACTGGACTATTGTAACTCGCTCTACGCGGGCTTTCCCTTGCGTCTGATCCAGAGATTAAAACTGGTCCAGCATGTAGCGGCGCGCTTATTAACAGGCAGCGCCACCTGGGTACATATCCAACCAGTCCTGCATCAGCTGCACTGGCTCCCAGTAGAGTTCTGGATCACCTTCAAGGTGTTGGTGTTGACCTTTAAGGCCTTACGCGGCCTGGGACCATCGTATCTTCGAGACCGCATCACCCCATATGTCCCTACACGGCCTCTCCGGTCGATGGAAGCCAATTTACTGGTGGTCCCCGGCCCCTCAGCAGTGCTGTTGGCCTCCACGCGGCCCAGGGCCTTTACAGCCCTGGCCCCGGCCTGGTGGAACGCTCTCCCGCCAGCTGTCCGGGCCCTGCGGGACCTTGGTGAGTTCCGCAGGGCCTGTAAGACAGAGCTGTTCTGCCGGGCCTTTGGAGGAACCGACTGCTAATGGTGCCCCCTCTCCTTCTGTGGCCAGCCATCTAGGCCACCTACCATCCATTGAGACTCACCATGCCTCCCTTTTTCGGGGGAGAGGGGAATTTTAATCTGGAATACTGGATGCCAATTATGCCATTTATTGTGATATATAATTCAAATTTCTAGCTTTTATCGCTGCTTTAAACGTTGATTGTTTTATATTACTGTTTTTATGTGCTGTACACCGCCCAGAGCCCTTCGGGGATGGGGCGGTATAAAAGCCTAACTAACTAACTAACTAACTAACTAACTAACTAACTAACTAACTAACTAACTAACTAACTAACTAACTAACTAACTAACTAACTAACTAACTAAACAAATAAACAAATAAACAAATAAACAAATAAACAAATAAATAAATAAATAAAATATGGATGGGTGGGGGGAAATGACAGGAAATGACAGGAAATGGTGATGGGGGTGGGGATTTGTTCAAATGAACCCCCTCCATCTCTAACATCTGTGCTCAGTCTCTCCTACACCAGCACATCCTCAGTTGCCAGGCACCCTGGAGCCTTCCCCCTTGCCTCCTTTCCATGCTGCCAGCTCCTTCCTGCTTCTCTAAAGTGCACATATTGAGAGAACAAGAGTTCTGTCTTTCAATGTAAAGTAACAACAGAGAGGGCTTTTTCAAGGAACAATACAAGCAGGCAGGAACGTAGGTAAGGGGAGGTTCTTGGGTTCAAACCCCCCCATTGCATGTCCAAAGTTCCGCCCCCCCCCGTGTGTGGGTTTTTGCATTTTAAAGTGGTTTTTTGTTTTTGGCCTGCAGGGGGCGCAGTTTTTAGGCTAATGGCACCAATATTTCAGGCTATCATCAGGTAACTCTCCTGATGATACCAGCCACGTTTAGTGAAGGTTGGTTCAGGGGATCCAAAGTTATGGACTCCAAAAGGGTGTGCCTCCATCCCCCATTGTTTCCAATGGGAGCTAAAAGGAGATGGGGCTACACTTTTGAGAGTCCATAACTTTGGACCCCCTGAAACAAAGTTCACCAAACCTGGGTGGTATCATTAGGAGAGACTCCTAAAGATACCCTGAAAGTTTGGTGCTGCTAGCTTAACAATTGTACCCCTGACAGCAGGCACCCCCCCCCCCCAAATTTCCCCAGATCCTCTTTTTAAATCCACCCCCTTCGGCATGGATTTAAAGTAAGAATCTGAGGTCCCCAGTTCAAATGTTGAAAGTGATGCTGTTCAGGGTGGGGGATAATCACCCCAAAACAGCATCACTTTCAATGTTATTTTTACTGGGGACCCCAGATTCTCCCTTTAAGATGGATTTAAAAGGAGAATCTGGGCTCCCTAATTTAAACACCATTGAAAGTGATGCTGTTTGGGGGTGGATTCCAGCGTCACAGCAGCCGCCCATAGTGGGGGGGGGTGCACAAACCTCAGATTTTGCACTGGGCTCCATTTTCCCTAGCTACCCCTCTGCCTGGAGGGGAGAGAGAACGAACTGCCAGCTGCCAGCTGGGGAGCCCAGCCAGTGGGGGGGGGCAGGTCACAGGAGTCTGCCATCCCTTGACTCAGATAGCTGCTTTTTATAAGCACTGAGGCCATGGGCGTGGCTTGGGGAGGCGTGGTCACACCCCCAGGGGTGGGTGGGGGCGTGGCCTCACCCCGCCCCCCCATAAAACGTCTATACCTACATCACTGCAAGCAGGCATCTTTTTGGCTCCCCCCTGCTTCTGCCTCCCCTGATGGCAAGGAGGGCTTTTAAAACTTTATTTCAGGCAATACTCTATTCTAAAACAAGTCTCTCTCTTTGCTTTTCTTCTCTTGGGATGGTGGCAGAAATATATATATAGAGAGAGTGTGTGCATGTGTTTGGAGGGGAAAGGGTTAGGGCTGTTTGACAGTGGAATGTACTGCCTTGAAGCTTGGAGGAGTCTCCTTCTTTGGAGGTTTTTAAACAGAGGCTAGATGGCCATCTGTCAGGAATGCTTTGATTATGCATTCCTGCATTGCAGGAGATTGGACTTGGTGGCCCTTGTGTCCTCTTCCAACTCGCTACGATTCTGTGGCATCAGAGCTTGGAGATAGGTTTTAATTCCAGGAGATTTCCAGCCATCAATTGAAGGCTGGTAAACATAGTGCTCAGGAACTAGGGGAGAAGGGCTTCCCTGAGGCTTACAGACCTCTCATTCTTAAGTTTTAGGTCTAGGATCATAACAAGCTGTTACAAACTTTGTGGTTTACATGGTTGGGATCGTATTGTCACTTTTTCAAAGTAAGAAGCTCCTGTTCAGTACTAATGTGTTTTGTTTTCTTTGAGAAAGGTCTGGAGAATTCAAGTGTCTACGTTTTATTTACCACTATGAAAGTAGAGCTAGTGGTGCTACCTTCTTTAAGGTAGTAAGATATATTTACATTCTAAAAAATGCAACAGAAGTATTTTAATTCTCAAGAGAGTTAAATATCATAATTCTCCTTTACTGCTAGAATCTGAGGAATATGTTGTAAAGGACTAAATATTTTGTTCTTAAGTTAGTTACATAATTTTTTAAATGTATAACAACCACCCTTGTTCTTTTCTATTTTTGAAGCTGAGAATGAACAATCTTTCCACTATTGTCTGGGTTAGTTCAGTGTGACTTTCATAATCTTATGTCAACATATGTTGACCTGGCAAAGTTTTTTTAAAAAATTACTTCCCCTCCTTCTGCACTAAGGGTAGAAAGAGCTGAATTCACTCAGCGCTTAGCTACTTAACATTTTGAAAGTTTTATTTTGAGCTTGTGCAACAGTGTGAACCTATTGGTGGGGGCAGGCAACAGAAGTCAAGTGAACTGAGGCAAAATTGTCAATTTACAGCACAATTCTAGGCATTTCAACTCAGACGATCGAATTCCAAGATTGGGATGCACAGTATTGCAGCATACATCTTAGCTGAAGTCCTCTGTAACCTCTTCTCTTCAAGCACCAGTCGACACAGCCTGTGAGCCCAAGTGCCCTGATAAAGACATTTGGAGAGTTTGACTGCTTTGAGACTAATGTTGTTGACAGTGTTGTTGACAGCAACCAAGATCTCTGGGAAGAAATCATCTGAAATAATCAGCACAATGGCAGAAATTAGTAGGAAAGAGTTTAAAGAAATCGCTTTTTCTTAAAACTCAAGATCACCCAATGGCAAGATAAAGAACAGAAAGTCAATAAACGAATGAAATATGCAGCAATGGTAAAATTAACAAATGTTGTGAATAACAGACCAATTAAGCATAGATGGAAAGTGTATTTTACCTATATTATTAAAAATAAGTATAATATGAAGTGAAGGATATTGTTGAAATGATGTACATAAATTTTCATTGCTTGATGAAATGTTACATTGAAAAGGAGTTAGAAGGGAAACAGATGCATTATTGATCCTGTTATGAAAAATGAGAATGATGTTTCAGTATCATCTTTATTTTGTGGAAAAAAATCTTAGTAAATTATAATATAAGTATTTTTATATATATTTGGATTCATGTGTTTAGTTATTATTGGCAACTTTTTTGATTGTTATATAATATGTATAACATGGTTTGGTCTCTTGGTCTTCAGAACTGACTGCAACCAAGATTTGACCTTGTGTTTTATTTTGGTTTTAATTTCTATTTATAAAATATTTTTTTAAAGAACAGGAAGTCCTTCTTTAAGCATCACATCATTTAAAAAATTTAGATAGCCAGCCTGTGGGCACGGCTCTGCGTTTTAATTACTTTTGTACAGTGCTTAGTACCTTTAAGCACTGACTAAATAAAACATGATGATGATTAACTTATGAAATTCATCACCACAGGATGCTGCAATTGCTACTGGTGCAAACTTATAAAAGAATAATGTTTCATGGATACAAAGAGATGAATCATAAATGTTTGGTGGATGTGTCTGCCAGTGCCCATTAGCCAGAGTAGTTAAGAATATAACCTTCTTGTTCAGATAGCTCTAATATGCTCAGCTTCAGGGGTCAAAGGGAAATGAGTGGCAATTTCCATGGCTGGATACTCAGGCTCATTTCAGATTGCCATTCTAGAAGAAGAGGAAGAGGAGGAGGAGGAGGAGGAGGAGGAGGAGGAGGAGGAGTTTGGATATATATCCCCCCTTTTCTCCTGTAAGGAGACTCAAAGGGGTTACAAACTCCTTTCCCTTCCCCCCTCACATTAGAGTGCACCTTCTCTTAACCACCACTCCATGCTGGCTGTCGAGTAGATGCCATTTGTGGTTGGTCCATTTATGAGTAAAGCAATACAGAGATGCTGAAGAAGAAGAGTTTGGATTTATATCCCACCTTTCTCTCCTGTAAGGAGACTCAAGGTGGCTTACAAGCTCCTTTCCCTTCCTCTCCCCACAACAGACACCTTGTGAGATCAGTGGGGCTGAGAGAGTTCTGAAGAACTGTGACTAGCCCAAGGTCATCCAGGAGTGGGGAAACACATTTATGAGTGGGGAAACACATCTGGTTCACCAGAAAAGCCTCTGCCACTCAGTTGGAGGAGTGGGAAATCAAACCTGGTTCTCCAGATTAGAATACACCTGCTCTTAACCACTACACCACGCTGGCTCTCACGCTGACTCTGGAGATGGGTGTTTCATACAGTACACTTCATCTATAAACTCTCTATAATGTGACCTGGCCATTTCAAAGTGTGCCACTCCCTCCCCCCATTTTTTTCTGCAGTGTATTCTTTTCCAGCTTTTAAAAAAAATGCTGTATCACCAGCTTTGGGATGCACTGGATTGCTATACTGCTATAGTGCTATAACACCATAGTGCAAATCTTAGAATCTTAAAAAATTGCCCCACGAAAAGGCCTGGGGGGAGGGGGAACAGTCTTTCTGGAAGTGCTGCAGACATTTTAAATAGCACACTGCAGTGATGCAGAAGTACAGGGAAGAACTGAAAATGGGAGAAAGCAGTTTCCATTTTCAAAAAAGCTGAATCCCAAGATGCCAATGGGACGCAAGTGGCTTTGTGTGAAAAGGTTCTTTAAAAAACCTTTACCAGCCAGGAGCGAAATGGTTGTTTCTGAAATGGCACAAAAAATCTGTTAGCAACCAGCTGCTAAAACGGATTATAAGGTCAGTTTGAAAGGGGTCTCAGAGTGGATGGATTGTTTGATCCTTTCCAGGGTGGCAAATCATTATTTTCTTAATATTCCTGTTTAAAAGTAGTTGTCTTGCATATATCTCTTCAAAGTCTCCTCAAGGGGTGTGTGTGTGTGTGACAATGAAGGACTGATAGTAGGAACAGCCCATCCAATCCAGGGGGTCAGACTCACCTTAGGAGTCAGTGAAGCTCTGCGCCAATGCGGGTGCCCCCCCTGCTGGCACAAGGGGCAAATGCACTGGTGGAGGAGAGACATGCAAGTGGGTGGATGCTGTAAAGTATTCCACATGTGGTTCAAGTTAAAGAGGTAGTTCTGGGGAACACCAAGAAACTGTACAAACCTTCAGCAGGGAAAATATTGGAAGAGCCAGTCTTTCAGATATGTGGGCATCATATCATGAAAGGCTTTAGAAATCATAGCTAGCATCTTGAATTGAAATTGGAAACAAATCAGCAGTTAATATAGCTGTTTCAAAATGGGCAACAATGTTCCCATCAGCTATCATTTTTTCACGCGACGTGTGATTGGTGTTTGGAATATGCTACCACAGGAGGTGGTGGCGGCCAGTTACCTGGATAGCTTTAAAAAGGGCTTGGACAGATTTATGGAGGAGAAGTCGATCTTTGGCTACCATCTAAATCCTCTTTGATCTGAGATTGCAAATGCCTTAGCAGACCAGGTGCTTGGGAGCAGCAGCAGGCCCTTGCTTTCACATCCTGAATGTGAGCTCCCAAAGGCACCTGGTGGGCCACTGTGAGTAGCAGAGTGCTGGACTAGATGGACTTTGGTCTGATCCAGCAGGCTTGTTCTTATGTTCTTAACTCCTGACAATTAGGCTGCCACACTTTGATCTAGCTGCAATTTCCAGGTTCTTTTCACGGGCAACCCAATATAGAGTATGTAACATTTTTTCATCCACGAGGTTACAAAAGCATTCTGACGACACAGAGTAGGGTTGGATGAGCTAAGCCTTAGGTGGCACACAAGAATCCCCTTATGGCTAGACTTGACCAGCTCACTCCAACAAAGGGGAGTGTTGGCAGACCAGATGCAATTGATCAAATGTGTACTTGGTGGCTGCTCCAATGTGTTTTTCAAACAGCAAGACTGGGTCCACAAGCACCCAAACTCACAGAGGTTCTCACATAAAATTCTGTGGGAAAATGTTCAAAACAAGCTACTTTTTGAGACAATTGGTTCATTCAAAGAATAAGAAAGTTAAACTTCATATTCCTGGAAACATTGCTAATTTGGCATTTGCATATCCTTTGTGGGCTAGAGAACAGGTGTGCCTTTTCCAGGGCTACTTTCTAGGGCTGTGACAATTGTCATCCAGATGGCAATTCTCGAGGCTGCAGCAAAGGCATTGCTGGCTGCTGTGCATACTGATTGGGTGCATGGAACTTGTCCAGGCAAAGCCCTTCTGTTAGAGTAAAAAGTCCAGAATTTAAATTTGGCACAGAGAAGTGTCTGAAGGGGCACATCCCAGCAACCATCTCTGACTGAACTGTTTATGGAACTAATGGGGATGACAGATAAGGCACTGTCCAAAAACAGAGCCCCCCCCCCCATCTTACTATGGGCTTGGCTACCAACACTTGAGGCTGATGTTGCAGACATGGAGAACCTGAGGGAGAGAGAGAGCTTTGGGGATGAGACCTTCAGGGATCTACCAGAACAGCTGTTCCTCTATAGTGGAAGATGAGAGTTTCAAGATTGGAAGGCATCAGTTTGTGATCCCTATGGACCAATATCCTCCCATTTTGAAGATATCCCTCTGGGATTGTGGTGGGGGAGGTGGCTTTTAGTAGTAGGTGATTCAATTGCAAGCAGTATATATGGAGGGGTCTGTGACTGGTGTTTTAGCCACATAGTGACTTGCCTGCCTGGTGCAAAGGTTGCAGGCATCATGTGCTATCTAGATAAATTGATAGTGCTAGGGAGGAGTCAGCAGGTGTGACATATGTTGCTATGATTGATATTAGGCAATGTAATTGTGTGGTGGGAAAATGTAGGTTTCTCGCAGAAAGTTAAGACCAGGATCCCAAAGATGACATCCTCAGAACTAATACTGGTTCCATGTGCAGGGCCACCTAGACAGGCACTGATCAGGGATTGCTCTGCATGGTTGAGAAAGTGGTGCTGGCAGGAAGGGTTTAGATTTGTTAGACACTGGGACAAGCCAAACCTGGTACACAGACAGTACCACTGAGTACCACCACCCAACAAAGCTCAGTAATATGTATTGGCCAGCTTAGCCAGCATCCCATGGGTAAATTGAAGAAGGAGGAGGAGGAGGAGGAGGAGGAGGAGGAGGAGGGGGGAGGAGGAGGAGGAGGAGGAGGAGGAGGAGGAGGAGGAGGAGGAGGAGGAGGAGGAGGAGGAGGAGGAGGAGGAGGAGGAGGAGAAGAAGAAGAAGAAGAAGGAGGAGGAGAAGAAGAAGAAGAAGAAGAAGAAGAAGAAGAAGAAGAAGAAGAAGAAGAAGAAGAAGAAGAAGAAGAAGAAGAAGAAGAAGAAGAAGAGGAGGAGGAGGAGGAGGAGGAGGAGGAGGAGGAGGAGGAGTTTGGATTTATATCCCCCCTTTCTCTCCTGTAGGAGACTCAAAGGGGCTTACAATCTCCTTGCCCTTCCCCCCTCACAACAAACACCCTGTGAAGTGGGTGGGGCTGAGAGAGCTCTGAGTAGCTGTGACTAGCCCAAGGTCACCCAGCTGGCATGCGTGGGAGTGCACAGGCTAATCTGAATTCCTCAGATAAGACTCCACAACTCAAGCGGCAGAGCTGGGAATCAAACCCGGTTCCTCCAGATCAGAGTGCACCTGCTCTTAGCCACTGCTCTTAGCCACTATGCCACTGCTGCTCCACTGCCAACATCTGTACTTATTGCTGACATCTGTACTTATGGAGGACTGTAAACAACTGTTTTTATGAAGTATGTTGAGGTGAGGGCAAATTCCATCTTTGATGTTGACAGTAAATGGCCTGACCCTCACTGACAGGGATCCTGGGGGAGGTTGTGCCCCTCCCTCAGTACCCACACAATATACAGTCTTCTCACATGCAAACCCCTTAGCCCATTGCAGTGACAGGCATTTCTGTAACATCTGAATAGGAGCTAATTTCTGTTGAAAAATCTGTTTCAAAATGCCTTAAGATTCCATGGCATGCTGTAGCAGGAGGGCTGGGCCATCTTTGAAGCATCGGTGTTTCCAACAAGAGGCAATCCATCTGCCTCACATCACTTTCCATTCTCTCAAGCAGTGCCAGTGCCTTTTTCCTGTTCTCTAGAATCCCCTTGCTGGATTGTGCTCCACAAAAATGAGAGGCATTTTGAAGTTTATGACAAAGAGCACTCCTTGAGTGTGCAAATACCTTAGTCAGATCATTTCTGAGCTTAAGGGTACCAACTGCTTCTTCTGTGCTCTTTTTCCTATCTCCCTCACATACCCTTTGAGCTGTTTTTTAATTGAAGTAAAAGTAACAGCTGCTACTTTTCTGTGTTGTTTTCCCCATTTTCCCCTGTGAGTCACACATTTCCTTCCGTAATGTCTCTATCTTCTATCCTCCTGTGCTAATAAAACCCAGATTTCAGCTGCTGTTGCTTCTGAAGTTGTATGCCTGGAATCTTTAAAGTCTCTGAGATTAATTTTTTTTAGTTCCCCTCCCAGTTATTTTTTTGATACTTTTTTGGAGGTAGGAACTATCATGAAAAAAGGCGAATAGTGCAATCCTACAATGAGTTCCAGCCTTCTAAGCTCATTGATTTCCATGGATTTAGAAAATGTAACTCTTCGTAGGACTACACTATCATTGGAAAAGGCAAAAACATCCTAAGAAGAAAAAGGATCAGTGCCACAGGAAAGAAAGTGCAACTAGCTCAGATGGTGGCCAAAGGCATAATCAAAAGCAAAGTTACCGGCAAGTAGAAGTGAAGTAATGGAGAGTTCACAACATAATAGGCAGATGACAGATACCTTGGATCTTCATCAAAAATACAGACTACTTATGCTGAAATGCAAGAATGGAATGCAAAGCACCATGTCATTGGCTCATTGGATCAAGTGATAGGTAGGGTTGTCATCTGCCTGGAAAAAAATTCCTTTTTGCCATGAAGAGACACTTGTTGCTGTTAAACCTGGTGGCCTGTGGGTATATGAGATGGGTGCAAGCTTGTTTTTCCTTCCTCACCTTTCTGTCAAAGAGTTCTTTTTCAGGACCATTTTTTGCCTCCCAGTCTGCCCTGGCTGTAGCAGGGAATAGGGAAGTGGAATTTGGTTGTCAGGTTTGCCAGTGAAAGACCACTACTTAAGAAATAGAAGAGGAGGAGGGGGAGTTTGGATTTATACCCCACCTTTCTCAAAGGGACTTACAAACTCCTTTCTCTTCCTCTCCCTACAACGGACACTTGGTGAGGTAAGTGGGGCTGAGAGAGTTCTGAAGAACTGTTAACTAGCCCAAAGTCACCCAACAGGAATGCAGGAATGGGGAAACAAATCTGGTTCACCAGATCAGACTACGGTGCTCATGTGGAGGAATGGGGAATCAAACACAGTTCTCCAGATTAGCATTCACCTGCTCTTAACCATTACACCATCCTGCAGAGCCACTGCCAGTCAGAGAAGACAATATTGACTGCAACAGACTATGGGTCTGAGTCCATACATGGAAGCTTCATGTGTACAGTTTTAGAGGGCACCTGTATTGACCTACAGTAGAACAGCTAGATTCAAGTCTAGTAGCACCTTAGAGACCCATTTGGGGTATATGTTTTTGAGATTCAAAGCTTCCTTCATCAGATGAGGAATGTGGCCTCAGGAATGTAGAATCAGGAGAATTCTTCACTATCTACAGTACACACATGAACAGCTAGATTCAAGTTCTCCTGAGGGGAGCTGTGAATCTGGCTGTTCCTATGTGTAGAGGGTGCAGAATCTTCCTGATTCTATATTCCTCATTTTCAGACTGGCCTGGCCATTGAATACTCTTTGGAGAGATCTACAAAAGAGAGAGAGAGAGAGGCAACACTCAATGTACTGACAAGCATAACTCTTCTTCAGAGGAAACTCATTTTGTCTCCACTCTGAAGGAGGAATGCCAACACAGAATTTGTGAGGAAAATAATTTACATATCATTGACATTTCTACTTTTAGCTCATGTTGATCAGTGTCAGAGTCTCTGTGTCACTCTGTCCTGACTCTTATGCACAGTTTGCCTGTGAATTGCGCATAGAGATGTCTGTTCATGACTCATTTTGTCACATGTGAAATAGTATACTTTTATGGACAACACAGGGATTTGTGTATATGTGCATACATAGTGAAGGCCTCTGCCACGACTGTTTTGCTAATGTCCAGGAGGAAATTGTAGAAAGAATCCCTAAATTTTCCAGATCATAGGTTTATGACTTTAGAAGGTGAATTGCAACTCTTTCATTGACACATTTATTTAAAAATAATATTAAACATATTTTCTACATTTCCTATTGTAATGAAAATTAATAAATGGTATCAAGCAGACCCCTTTCGGAGCATTTTCTAGTATAGTTTTATTAAAAAACTGTTCTAATAATATAGCTTTTGGCAAACTAAGGCGTTTTATAATGTACAATATAATACAATGTTTTAAGATACAATATAATGATTATAAACATGGTTTAAAAGATCTGTGTACATTGCAAATGCATTCTGTAATATGTGCAGAAATTATTATTGGTTATGTTACAATGTATGTACATATTTTTATACTGTAGTATCCTCAAGAAAAAGTTTTATTGCTTGAAATGGGTTGGGTTTTTTTAGAGTGAAAGTTACTATCATAACACCATCAGACAGAGGCACTGGATCAGTCCAGTAATCTTGGTTCGAGGGCTGCCAGGTCCCCCTAGATGCTCGTGGGGGGCTGGGTAGTAGGGTTGCCTGATCCAGGTTGGGAAACGCCTGGAGATGTGGGGATGGAACCTGGGGAGGACAAGGACCTCAGTGGGGTACCATGCTATAGAGTCCACACTCGGAAGCAGCCTTTTTTTTTTCCAGGGGAACTGATTTTTGTTGTCTGGAGATGATTAGGGGAAGTATCCCTACTTGTTTCTGATAGGATGCCTTAGGGCAGGGGTAGGGAACCTGCGGCTCTCCAGATGTTCAGGAACTACAATTCCCATCAGCCTCTGTCAGCATGGCCAATTGGCCATGCTGGTAGAAACTGATGGAGATGCTAATTCCCTGGTTATCTGAAGGCTGGGGGTTCCACCAATAGGATGTCTGGAGAGATGATTAGGGGAAGTATCCCTACTTGTTTCTGATAGGATATGAGAATAGTATACACTATGAGAATAGAATACACTATGAGAATAGTATAGAATCCTCTGAACATCAGTGCTAGGGGACCACTTCATGGGAAGTCCTTGTTGTCCCTGCAGAGTGGACTATTCTGTGATATGGGATGCTGGACTAGCTAGGACTCTTCTTATGTTCTCACTTTTCTTCCAAATTATATGTAGTATGGTGAGGTAAGTGCTATTATCTTTATTTTGGCTCACAGAATCTCTTCAACAATTCTGTGTATAGAAAATATAGCGTGGATTCAGGCATCCTAATAAAATATTAAGTAGAGTCTCACTGGATCAGACTCTGGCAGAACAGGACATCTCTCACGCAGCCCATAGCTAGCTGGGTATGAGTCTAGAGTCTATTGGTACCAGTGTACCATCCACCTAATGTACCAGAAGATTCCCTGTCAAGACTGCTGGAGGTGGTAGCGGGCTGGAATTGGAATTATCCAGGTTGTTGGTCTTGGGGTACTTCAGCAGTCTTGAAGATGATGCCACTTCCAGGCAGGTCTTGGGTTTGGTCTTGGCCATGGCAACACTAGGACTCTCCTAATTTGTATCAGGCCCCATGAGGAGAGTTAGTCACACTGTGGATCTGATTTTTGGGGCGGGAATGGAGGTGGGTCTGACTGGTATTACCCCACTGCCATCATCAGACCACTGTGCCCTACAGGCTCATCTGATCATCCCAACTCCTCCTTGTATAGGAGGCGAGCAGATTTATGCTCGCCCATGGAGAGCCATGGATCCAATTGGATTCCAAAATGCTCTGCAGGACACAAAGCCTCCCAGTGACCTATTGAATGAGCTGATAGAGGATCAACATTGCTGATTTTCTGAGATCATCAATGAGATTGCATCCTGACACCCTCTGAACTCTTGTGCCAAGCTGGCTCCATGATATTCCATGGAGCTGAGGAAGCAGAAGTGGGAGCACAGATGGCTAGAGTGCAGGTGTCTCTTGACGAAGCTGTAAGAATATCTTATAGGATGCTTATGAAAGCCTATGAGGTGGTGGTGAAAGCTGCGAAAAGAGATTACTTCATTCCTAACATCTGCAAGCTTGCATCCCATAGTGGGCACACATCGAACCAGTGCTCTGCCAGTTGGGCTGGCCCCAGGTGGAGCACTGGATCAGGTACTTGTACTTACATATAAAGCCCTTAATGGTTTGGGAACCATGTATCTCGGAGTATGCACTTCCTCGGAGTGTGGTGAAGTCTCCTTCTATGGAGGTTTTTAAAGAGAGGCTGGATGGCCATCTGTCAGGAGTTCTTTAATTGTGTGTTCCTGCATTGCAGGGGGTTGGACTAGATGGCTCTTGTGGTCTCTTCCAACTCTAGGATTCTATGATCTTAGGGACTATCTCTCCTGGTTCCTCAGAGAGCCTTGATACTGGGCAATGATAACTTACTGGTGGTCCCTGGGCCTAGAGAAGTGTGGTTAGCCTCAATGAGGGCCAGGGCTTTTTTTGTCCCAGGCCCCAACCTGGTAGAACACTCTGTCTAGCATGGTCAGGGCCTTGAAGGATCTTATGCAGTTCCACAGGACCTGTAAGCCAGAGTTGTTCCACTAGTCTTATGATTGAGGTAGCCATGAAACCAACTGGCCTTCGCCTCCCATTTTCCTTCCCATCTTCCTTCCCGTCTTCCCCTTTCACCCCTCTTTTCCCTTCCTCCCTCCCTACTTTTTTTTGCCTTCCATTCCTTCTGTCCCCACTAGTTGGGATATACTGTACACAGAAATTATTGTATTACTCCCAAAGATGTAAACATCACCACTGGAATCCAAATGGAATTGATGAATCTGCGGGACATTTATTCCCTTTGTCAGTGGTGTTGTGCCCATGGGGGGGGGGGCTGGGCAGAGCAGCAGTGGAGGCATGGCCAGGCCATTGAGGGGGCATGGTGGGGGCACTCCGGGGTGGGGATGGGCGACACTGCAGCAGGGACGCGGGGCGCATGCCCCGGGTGCAATTTCCCCTTGATCTGCCTCTGCCCTTTGTATTGCTGTAGCATATGACCCCAAAATGACACTCCCAAATCCCAACTTTTTCAGTTTTTTGGGATCAGATTTGCTGTCTACAATTTAAAATGCCATTTTTTTCCAGCTCCGCTTTTTTGAATGCATAATCTTAGTCTTGACATACATGTAACCCAAAACCCAAGAGAGCAGTGTAGAGGATGGTAGGCACCCTATGTTCATGGAGAAAGGATGTCACAACTTCCCATAGTCTTCAGGGCCACACTTTCACTTTATTCAGGTTCTGGTCAAATTGGACTGAAAAGGTGGTACAATAGTCATTGTAGCCCTTAACTGGACCTAGTAAGGACCTGGCCTTGCTAACCACTGGCAGGGGCCACAATGAGACCTGCAGCAAGTTTATACTTGTGCTTTTCTAAGGCTACTTATGATTCAGTTTTCAACTAATGGAAATGTCAGTGCTAATGAAAAGACTTCTTGGAAGGGAAATCTAATTGATTTCCCTGCTGCCCTAGACTACAAAGGCTACCAGAAGAATCAGTGTCTCAGTCCTGATCCTTGTAAATGACTGTGTTATCAACAGAGGGTGGGCTGTCTATTCCCCAAAGGGATTTTCTTCTTGCTTTTTTAATTGTTGCAGGCTCCTTTCTTGGAAAACACACAGAAAAGCTCAAAGCAACCAATAAACAAAACATTTATTCCTTTAGTTTGAGACCTCCCATAGATGTCCCTTTATCACTATAGCGATATGGCTGTTTGCTTAGAAGAAAAAAAGCTATTGGAATTCAAACTGAACCCCCCCCCCCCCAATTTTTTTTTGTTTAAATAGCCTAACAACAAACAAACCTATTATACTTCTTCAATTACTTTCAAACTGTTGGGTCTGATTAAAAAATGTAAATGCCCTGTTCACACTGGCAACACTTCTATAAAAATGCATGAAGCTAAAAGCCAGAAGCTGGAAAGAGTATGCCTCAGAGCCAATGTAATGTTATCTGCTCTTTTAGGTTTCTTCCCCCACCACATGGAAATTCATATGTTCAAAGGCAATTCAGATGCATAATTTCAAGCCCTGCACATACGGACCCCCTGCTAAACGTTTAACAGATGAAGATGAGAGCAGATTTACTGATGTGCGTGTACCCACCACTACTGAGTGCACTGCAAACATTTCCAGAGTTTGAGCCCTAGTAGGCCAACGATTATTGTGCATTCACACAAACATTTTGTGGGCTTTTCCCACTGAACATCATCTTCTCAGGCTGAACTTTTTCCAGACCCAGAATGAGAAGCAGGGGACTGCACATTCTTTATTTCCAATGGAGTCAAGGAAATAGACATCTTTCCTAATCTGCTCTTCTCCCTTACTATTGGCTTACTGCCCTTCACAGTTATGCACTAATAGGCCACTTATTTAATATACAGTTTTAGCCTGAGCCTCAATTGTTTCTGAGAGACAGGTAGGCTTATGGGGTGGAACGCCAGAATAAATTTATCCTGGCTGCTGTTGCAAATCAGATTCCAATTCTAGGCAGCTGAACGCGCCTTGCGCTTTTCAATATTTACTGTTCATCTCAATGGAACTATTTTTCTATTAATGTTTTTCTTCACCTTTCTTACTTCCCTCACCTTTTTTCTCTGCAATTTTATCTCACTGCTTTTCTGCTCAACTATTTTGTCGCATATAACTTTTTGTGCCGGCCAGGGCTAGCATGCCATAGTTCTTTTAAAGAATCTCAGTACTTTTGATTTTTCCACATTAAAGATGAGATATAATAGAAAGAAGGCAATACCATATGAACTGCATGAAGAATATGATGTTGAGATGTGTTTGGAAATCACAATATGCGATACACTGTTCATCGATACCACATTTCTAATCTTACATGGATCTCCCTTTCACAGAGCTTTGCTTTCACACAGGATATCACTATTTAACCCCCCTCCCTCCGGTTTCTAATTAAGAGAAAAAAATGATTGAAGATATAAGAGAAAGATGTTAGTAAGTTTATGAGAAAGAGCTACTGATGCCTTATTTTCAGTCCTGGTATTGTCTCAGATCAATCAGATTCTGCAGGTTTTGTAATGCTGTGAAAACCTACAAAACCTGCTTGCCCAAAAAGATAGGTGGAATAAAACAAGGGAGTATGAATACGCTTTGAAAAGAGGACAATATCTTACTACCTTTAACCACCTTTAAAACTTCTATTTGCAGATAATATGTAAGCAACATGTGCCACAAATGTGATTAAAAAGAAATTGAGTAGATTTAAACACATTTCATTCAGATATCCTTGAATGAATCTATTTTAATGTCATGTCACAGAGACTATGTTGTTATGGAAAACTTCATCTCTTAATAACCCTCTCTTGTGTGTGTTCGTGTGTAAAGCGCCATCAAGTCACAACCAACTTATGGCAATCTAGTAGGGTTTTCAAGGCAAGAGATGAACAGATGTTACTTGCCATTGCCTGCCTCTCCGCCATGACCTTGGTATTCCCTGGTGGTCTCTTAGGATCAATCCTACTTAGCTTCTGAGATCTGATGAAATCAGGCTAGCCTGGGCCATCCAGCCCTGGACATCTTTCCCCAAAGGTAAGTTCATATGAGCGATTGGGACTTACCAAATCTTGGTTAAGTATATGAAAGGCCTTTATGTATTTGGTTTCAGCCCTTGTAGCAAAGTTTAGTCAGAACATAGAAATGACTTGTTGCACCAAACTCATAGGCCATCTCTTCTCAGCATCCTGTCTGCCAGTTCTGCTGGCAGATGCCTCATGTTTAGAAAGATAAAGTTAATCCTAAATTATATCTGCAGGGATAAAATGTGGTTTCCTCTAAAAGACTCTTCTTTTTTAAAAAAAAATGAGGAATCAAAGTGTTTGTTTTATAAATTAGATTACTACAGACACACACCTACATATAACACCAATCAAGTGCGTTTGTAATTCCATGTTTGCTTATTTTCTGGCGTACTTGAAGTTTTCCTATCATTGTCTTAATAGGAGATATTGGTCTGAAGTCATCTTGATCTCTTGCCCTTGAAAGCCAGTGTGTTGGGGTGGTTAAGAGCAGTGGACTCTAATCTGGAGAACCGGGTTTGATTCCCCACTCCTCCAGGATTCCCCTGGACTAGTCACAGTTTTCTCAGAACTCTCTCAGCCCCACCTACCTTACAAGGCATCTGTTGTGTGGAGAGGAACGGAAAGAGTTTGTAAGCTGCCTTGAATCTTCAGAATTCAGATTAGGTTATAAAGAACACTATTTCAGTAGATGTGTTCCAAACACCGGTCACTCTGACGGAACATTCTGCATACAACAGTGCTGTAGCAGGACTCTAGTTTTGCAACAGCTCAGCTGATACACTTCCAGAGTGAAAGGACAACCAGAGCTGACTTGGTGTTAATGCCGGACTTTAAATGTTTTGACTATCAGACTAAAACACCATTACCTATTCCCTGCAGAGTGCCATTCTCGCTCCCTCTCCTTCTCTTCTCCTTTCCATATTGTAGCCTTTTGTATGTCTCAGACGTTAATCCCTCACTGCCGGGTTGTGTAAATTAAAGAATAATAGAACTGCAGAGGCATAAGCTTGCAATGATGGGGAATGTGTTTGTCTGGTAAGAAGCAATTTCAGCAAAAATTAACTCAATTTCATCTGAAATAGTGAAGACCGGCATAAACTGGCAGATCCCTGAGGACAGTAAAATTACTTTGTCAAAGCTCTGCTTGCTAAAATTAACCAAGCAAGCAGTCCAGGTTATTGGAGAGATGCTGGTAGTAACTAGGTTTTAATGAACAAAAATAGCTCTTTGGATAAATAAGGAAAGAGTAAAATATCTTTCACATTCTGTTGAAGCTTGCAACCATGTCCTCTTGAGGGCAAGACCTTCCATGTCCCCTGGTGTCCCCTTGACAACTTGTTGTAGGACATACAACAACATGAAAGTGATGGCTTGTGGACAGCGATATGCAAGTTCATATTTATGGACTACCCCTAGGCTATCGGCCGTACTATTGAAGAAATGTAAAATGAGGTAGTGGCGGGTTTTATTTTATTTTGGGTTTTTTTGTAAAGGAAGTTGTGCCCTGTAGAATGCTTCCTTGAACCTGGGATGGGCTTGCTATACAATGCTAGGTGCCAGGCCAATGTTGGTGGGTAATGGCAAAAGACAGGACATTTTCAGTGGTGGCACCTCACCTTTGGAATTCCTTCCTTCTTGTTGCTTGCCTGATACCTACCTACTTTTAGCACCAGGCCCAAACATTTCCCTTTACCAAGGCTTTTAATGGAGCGGGTTTTTAAATAGCTGTTTCTGGTCTGCCTCTGGTCTGATGAGTGCTTAGTGAATATTTTATTCTGCTTTTAATGTCACTGGCTTCTTTTTATTGCTTGTTTTGTTTTTATATTGATGATTTCTTATGATTTTATGGAATTGGTTTTACTTGTAGCAGGAGAGATGGCATAAATATTTCCTGAATAAATAAATAGAAGACCCAAGTTCAAATCCCCACTCACACCTGAAATTTACCTTGGGGCTGTTGTGCTAACTCAGGCTGATTCCGCATGGGCCAAAAACAGCAGTGTGAAAACGGTGTGAAAATGGTGTACAAGGGTTTAAAATGGTGTAAAAGGGTTTATACTGTTTCCCACCATTTTCACACCACTGTTTTTGGCCCATGCGGAATCAGCCTCAGTTTCGCAGCCCTTGCAGGGCTACTGTGGGGATAAAACAGGGGAAAGAACCTTTAGAGGAAGGGTGAGGTACAAAATTTGCTAAGATACAGATCCTTTCTGCACACACATTTTAAAACATTTTCAGGCAGGAAGTGAAATGTTTCCTCCATGGAGTTCTGAATCCCCCCTCCTTTGATTTCAGAAATGTTTTATTTCCAGCCTAATTTTTTTCTGAAGCATCTTTTAGAATGATTCTTTCATCTGAAATATTTTCAAGCTGCCCTCTCTCACTGTGTGGTCATTTTAAAAACATTCTATCTTTCCCACTGCCATTTTCCATGCCTTTATGTCCCAGCTCAACTTTGCCCTCAGTGCCATTTTCCCCATCTCTGAGCTGATCTTTTGCCCTCACCTCTCACTCCTCTCTCCCCCTTGCATTTTGTCTTATGTATGGATAAATTTACTCATGAATAAACCTGTGATTACACAAAGCATTATTTTTTTCCTGCAATTTCTGTTATGCTTGGGTAAATGTACTCACAAGTAAACCCACGATTACTACAGAGAATCTGAGAGTCTATGAAGCATCATTTCTACAAATAAACCCCCCCAAAGAGGATAAAACTCCTCACGGTGGAAATGCCTGGAGGGAGTGAATGGCGGTTTTTGGACGGACAAAATATCTCCGGGGAAAACCGGGATCATACATACTAGGATGTTTCCATCTCAGTTTCTCCCTCTGCACGGCAGCCTGTCAGTGCGTTCAGTTGGATGGGAATGTAGTTGGATGGGATGGGATGGGATGCCTCCAAGGAATACCAGGATCATGGTATCAATGGCACATCACCTGCCAATGTCTCTTGCCTTGAAAACCCTATAGAGTTGCCATGTTATCTCTCCCAGTTCTGACTTGAAAGCAAAATAAATAAAATATACAAGGATAAGTAACAACTCCTCAGTATGCTAACGATACTCCTGGTCTATTTGTTGATTATCCATTTACTTAGCATTCTTCTTTGGTGCCTGTCTAGGACACAGCTGCTTGAGGTGGCTCACACACAACAACAAAATATCATAAAGGAAATTAATATTACAAACAACCTAACCCAGCAACAGCATGTTAAAAAAAGCCTAAACTAAAACTGAGAAAAAGAGAACCCTAACCATATAACAAACAAGAAGACAGGTTAAAATATACAAGGGATCATTAAAAATGAACACCAGCACCAAAAAGTGGTCAGGAATAAAAGAAGTCAAAAGTTTGAGCAAATAAAAGATACTTGCTCTGGCACCTAAAAGCCTAAACAATTGGCAAGCTTCGAAGGGTAGAGTGTTCCACAGATGAGGAATTCACTGCTGCTGGAATTACTGATGATAATCAGTAGAGATGGCTTTAGAAGGGAGTTAGATAGATCCATGGAACAGAGGTACATCAGTGGGTACTAGCCATTGTGACTGAAGCCAGGCTCCATATACAGAGCAATGCTAGGAAGCAGCATCGGGGGAAGTTGTCGGCTTCTATGCCCTGTTTGGCCATCCAGGGCAGCTAATTGGCCTCTGTGTGAAACAGTATGCAGGATTATATGGAGCACAGGTTTGATCCATCAAGCTCTGCATATGTTCTTATGTTCTGCCACTACACAACTGAACATAATACAGAGGCATTTCATAAGTTTAATTTATCTAAGGTATCTGTTGGTATTTGTGTTACTTATTCCCTGGGTGCTAAATCTAGGAGATCTGTAATATGACCTTGAATATTTGGAGGAGTTCAAGCTTTCTGAGCCTTTAGGATCATCCATTTGACTTATTAGGGGCTGCCTGTCTCATGGAGGTAAACTCCAGCTTTTTAAAAGCTTGGACGACTGGTCTGTGTCCAATTATTAAATGAACATAGGATATTTAAGGATGATATGAAGCACAGTGGCGATGCATTGTTTGACTTCTATCCTGAAGTTATGGGGAATTTTGCAGTTCCAGTTTAAGAGTGTCAGGTTACAACCAGTCTTCTGTATCTGTTAGGGTAGACAGCTCTAGGAACATAACAGGAGATTTTGGCAGCGGAGTCTGGGCAAGAGAGAGTTTGAGGAGGAAAGGGATACTACATCAGGGTATAACACCGCCCTGAGCCCTTCGGGGATAGGGCGGTATACTAAATTTAATTAATTAATAATAATAATAATAATAATAATAATAATAATAATAATAATAATAATAATAATAATAATAATAATAATATAATGCCATAGAGTCCCCATTCCAGAGCATGCATTTTGTTCAGGGGAACTGACTTAGGTCGATAATTGTAACAGAGGAAGATTTCCATGTGCCGCTTGAAGGTTGGCTATCCTACTCATCTCCAGCAACAAACATTAACAGAGCAATTAAACTGATTGCTATCTTTAAAGGCCATTTTACTCTTAGCACAATAAACACTTTCATATGTGAGAGAGCAAGTAAACTCTCCACTGTGCGAAAGGGGTGATTCTGAAGCTCTTCAGTTTTATTCATATACCCATGGACTGGCTCAGGCAAAACCTCTGATTAACACAGGTCTGTATCTGGTAAGCAGTTTCTATGGCTGGAAAACAGTAAAGTGGTCTCCAATGGATAAGTTGTGAGCTATTGGTAGTTCACCACCTACTGAAGAATTGCTCATGCAGCCCTTAGAAGACATAGGTAAAGTTCACAAAAATGTTATTGTGAAATTAAAAGAACTGGGAAGGCCAAGACAACAAACCTGAGAGAAAGGGTAGTTGGAATTTGTTCACAACTCAAAGCAGCTTCCATTACAGAATATATTGGAGAACCCTAGATAAAATCAGATAAAAAGTATCCTGTACCAAAGCATCACTTAAAAAAAAAAAGCAGGAGGATTGGTACTAGCCAATTTCTCTCTGCTGTCTTATTGTGAATGATGCACTCTTATGGATACACTTGGGAACCAAAACTATAAAATATCCAGTTGACCAAGCATGGAGTAAGTTGAATAAGCCAATGCTCTTCTTTTGTATTGCAGTTTATATTCTCTTATTCTTTTCTTTGGTGTTGTGTGTTGCTTTCTGCCATGACGCTCAGAATCTGCATAGGTGGAAAAAGCTATTGTATGAAGACTTGCTGAGTCTTTCAACTAACTAAAATATCTTTCTGGCAAAAGACATGTTTCCTCTCACTATTGCCTATTTATTATTCAGAAACTGCTTGTTAAGATAGGCCAAGGTTATATTGTCCTTGCTGTGTCAGACTTAAATGTCAGGTGGAAGAATGTAGAGAATAACCAGCTGCCCGCCACCACAAGGCCATGGTGCCCCTCTGCTTCTGAACAAAAAGGCAGGGCTGTAAATTCAGACCCAGTTCTATGTGCATTCATTTCCTTTTGATAGGATTAATTGCAGAGATGTCCCCAGATGTTATTAAAACCAGCAAATGCATTTGGCATGAGAAATAAATTGCTGACCAGCCAGGAGTTCATCAGGATTAGCTTGCTCCATGGAGACCTTTTGTCACAACATTCTTCTGCGGGATTGTTTTTCATGTTTACTCATCTTCCCCATTAACATGGTGGTTATGGCCAGAGGGGGTATCTCTGCTTTTTAAAAATAATCCCACACAAAACAGTTCCCTTGATATTTTTCTTGTTTGATCACAGCATGTGGCCTGCCTGATTTATCTCCGTAGTTGACTAGCGAAGCCAACTTTCCCTTATTGTTGTCTTGGCTCAGGCAATCTAGCTACAGCAGAGCAAGCCAGATACACAGCAGTCAGGTTGTTATTGACAAAGGAACAGAAAGTGCATATCAAAAGCCAAGATGGACCTTGTATTCTATGGCCTATGTAGGATAACTTTTTTGACCTTTGTAACAGAAGGGGATAATAGAACACAGACTAGGGCTATCAGCCCCAGGTTAGGAAATACATGGAGATTATTGGGGTGGAGCCTGAGGAGGGCAAGGTTTAGAGAGGGGAAGGATATTTTGCTAGAGTCCACCTTCCAAAGAGGCAGTTTTCTCCACATGAACTGATCTCTGCTGTCTGGGGATCAGTTGTAACTCCAGGAGATCTCTAGCTGGAGTTTGGCAACCCTAATCCAAACTGATGAGTGATCAGCTAGCCTTTCCGGTAAGCCTTCTCTCATACCTTCTTTGAAGAGGATCCCCATGTCTGATGGAAGTTCTTCAACTGGTACACCTTCATTTTCACTCAGCATTGTATTATAGCTTTCGTGATTTTCCCTGTAACTCCAAGGCCACAAAATTTAATTATGATGATGTGAAAAATGCATAATTTTCTTTTCTTGAGAGCATCTATAGGAGAATTAGCATTTGTGCATAGCAAGCAAGCCACCTAGATGAGCTTGGGGGTTGTTTTACACAGCAGTGCTTCAATGCTCACTGGTTTAGCTCATGTTCTGCCAATTGTGAACATGGAGGTCATTTTGCATTGACCATTCTGCTGTTCATAAGCTGTTTGAGCCTGTCCAGTTTATTTTTGTATATAGAATCAGTCCACTCCAATACATCCAAGAGTGTTTTAAGTATGCACATTCACACAGGTCCTGATGAGAATTCTAATTCCCCCTCCCCCACAGACCTGTTGACAGTGCATGCCAGACCCATCATGTAAACCAATACTGTGAGCAATACATTGCCCCATTATGTATGGAACGCTTACCTTGGGACTGTTGTCTGTGCAGTGGGCTTGCAGAAGGCTCTCCTTGCATTTCTCTGTTTACAAACAAGAAGGCACTCTCTCCTTTCCCCCACTTTTTCTGCAGAGAGCTCTCCAGGCCTGGTTCTCTTAACTCCTCCCATCAAGTGATTCCTATAACCACAGATCTCATTACACCCAGTAGTCAAGGTTACTGGCTTAGCCCATTAAGCTGCACTTATGTCAATATTACTGTTCCAAAAGTAATCCTCACGCCAATGCCCTCCCAATGAAAGAGGCAAAGCAATTCCCTGGATCACATGCTGCTAAAGAAGGGGACCATCCTAGAGCAGATATTCTCTCCTCCTCCCCTTTCCCCTTTCTACACAACATTTCCTGCTGCTGGTGCTGCTTCCACTGGAGGACAAAGGCTTGTTATTTCCAAGCTCTCTTAATATTGATATCTAAAAAGATCAAGAGAATTAGAGATTCTGTCTCACTCTGGTGGTGAAGCAAATTAACAGTTGTGCTAAAAATGGTCTTGCTTGCCACAGAGAAAATGGAATGCGAACACGGGGCTTGAGGAAACTTGCTGTGATGGACATTCACCACCATCCTGCAGTAGGCGCATTGTGCATAATGGGCCATAGTCATTACAAACACTCTTATTTTTTTTTAGCATTTGATATTTAAATCTGCTACCCAAATTATTTTGTGCATGTGCATTCTCACACAGCCATAGGGGAGGTCAAGTAATTACCTGACTCTACCATTGATGATGCTGGGGAAAACTGATTTCACCTGCTGCGCCAATGCCAAGTGCTCACAACGCAGGGAAACAATCACAACTACTGCATAGCCACAAAGGTGTTCAGTGGCTGTTGGACTAAGATAGCAACAACCTGAACAGATCCTGAACAGTTCAGCTCATGCGTGATCATGGCTATGAAGCATGATATATTCTCCTGGCTGAGCTTATTCATTGAGAAAGTTGGAGCATCCCTAATTATAACTTGTTTGCTTGCATCCACAATCCCCTTGAAAATTCTTATCTGTGGAATCTACCCAGAAGGAGAGAATATCTTTGAAAAAGAATGGCATTTCTATTGTTCTCTTGTACTAATTAAAGGCCAGAGAACTTAGTTGGCTGTCAGAGAGAATAGGTTTCTTCTGATAGCAGCCTGGGATTAGGTTGGAACCAGCAGCCTTGAAATACCAGGCTCTATAGCCTGACGTTGCCAACCTCCAGTCCATTTTTTCAGCCCATCCTTATTTTCCCCCTTCTTTTTTAGCCTTCTGTAATGATGCTGTTCAAAGGATTGCATGCCAGGGGTGAGGTGGGAATGTTCCTGTGATCTTTCCTCTTAAAGGAAGATTTGGAACATTTTAATAAAGTGGATTAGAAGGACTTGGGCACAAAAGCAACCTGTTTCCTTCTGACAGGAGCTTTAATCTTCTCCCTGGGCTGCTGACAAAGACTTTTTCTTAAAGAAAACCCATGAGCACAAAGAGAGACATAGAAGAAAAAAAGAATAGACGCAGAGAGGTGTGAGCTGTTGAAAGACACCCATGAATTGAAGCGGCTTGGGTGTTAATTGTGTCCTCTTTTCCAGGGGTCTTGTTTCCCTTTTTCTTTTCCAATTCTGGATCAATGGTGGAGGCAGGTGAGCCACAGACAAGAAGGGAGAGCCTTTGATTAGAGAATCTTAGTGGTACGAGAGGGTATTGAACAAAGAGGCAGAGTCAATACAACAATTAAAAGGTGAAGTATCTCGCTTTCCTTTGAAAGCAAAAGTCCTCAGCTTGGCGGGGAGAAGCACCTTGCCATCTCTGTACCCAGTCTTATCATTGTTCAGAGAAAGTATCTGACCTAAAAAAGTGTCCCAGTTTCAGGGTGCTGCATACAAGGAATGAACATGGACTGTTCATTTAAAGAACAAGAGCAACTCTTTGTCTGAGATACTATAATATAGAGAAAGTGCTGGTTGAGGAATGGCTCCTGAGGTGTTCTTTAGAGATGGTGTGGAGAAATTGCCTTTGTCGCTTTAATTCTATTCTGTTTGACCTGGGAGTTACACCCCAGCTGAAAGAATTTTTTTCTAGTTAGGACTTTAACGACCTTCCTTAAGCATTACACCTAGTGTAAGGTGACCAGATAGTCACCTTTGTAATCCGGGATGGGGAGGTGGCTGTGTGTGCGAGCGTGGCCGCAAGAGCGCACGGGCTTCTGGGGCTCGCCGTTTGCCGCCCTGTCACAGAGCGGCAAACGGCAAGCCCCAGAAGGCCATGCGCTCCTGCGGCCGGGTGCACCGGAGGCTGCCGCACTGCCTTGCGCCCCCAAGGCAGTGCAGCAGCCTCCCCACAATCGGGACAATTTGTAGAACCCGCGGGACGCGGAACAAATTGTCCAAAGGCGGGACAGTCCCGCCAAAAGCGGGATGGCTGGTCAGCCTAACCTAGTGGTAACAATGTCTTTACACTATGCTGACTTTGTAAATTTGTGCGAGAGTTTGACTGGTTCATTTATGCTTACACAGCAATAATTTTGTATAATTGCTTTCAATGCTCTCACTCTAGATCTACCTTCCTTTTCATTCTGTTTCTATTGCCTGTTACTCTGTACTGTCTGAGCGTATCTTTGTTTTTTGTATGTTATCATAGTTGTTTTGAATAACTTAAACTCTGCCAGACCAGCTTGATTCGCAATATTTTGTTTTGATCTTTGCTTGCAGTTTCATGCCATGCTACTGTTGTTTAACTGTGTTATTTTAACCTTTGATTATTCCTTCCTATTATTTTGTTTATTGAGAAGGTGCGGCTCTCAATAAACCCCAAAAATATTTTATTTATAATTTCTGCCTCTGAGTTTTTGTTGTGCATTTTAAAATCCTAACCCATGTTTTGAGAAGTGGCAGTCAGCCTCTTTCTCTACAGATGGGAATTTCATGAAACCACTGAATCAGTTCAGTTTTATTACGGCCATTAGGCCAGCAAAAAAGAGCAGAGAAGAACAAGAAAAAGGAGGAACAACAAACAAAAGAACAATCGAATTTGCACTGAAATCCACGAAACAGAAATCCACACAAAAAATATCATCAGCTTGTAGCATTCTTACGGTCACCCTCATGTGGTCTGGCTCTTGGTCCCAACATGGTTCTTCTCTTACTATATGCCAGCATACAAAATTTAGCTACCTGCTGAGATATAAGAGAAACTCGGTCTTCCAGCAAAATTCTCACAAGAACTGAGTCGGAATTAACTCTAGTTAAATTTCTGTCCTGGATAAACAATGGATGAATTAACGCCTCCCTTTCCCCTTTATGGAGTTCACAATGCAATAAAATATGTAATACAGAGTCCACTTCCCCTGAGTTGCAAACACATAGTCTCCTATGTCGTGGGATTTTTTGAAATCTGCCCATTAGATTGGCTGATGGAAAAGCGTCAAAATGGGCCCTTGAAAAGGCCCAGCGGCATTTCATAGATGTTATATTGGACAGGTAAGGGGCAGCCGAGATACCTGTCCAAGATTTTAATGGTTTATATAACGCCGGTAACAAGGAGAAATCTGTTTGCATTTCAATATCATTGAGCCGTTGATAGACCAAGGCTGTTGCTCTGCAATGATCCAGTTCCAATAATTGTACAGGATCCAAGCCACACTGTGTAAGTTTAAGTGTTATTTTTTCTAGCCAGCTTGGATATGGTGTTGCTGCCAGAAGCAAAGGCAATAAACCCATGGGATGGGAGAGGACTTTAAGCCAGTATTTGATAATAAGCCTCCAAAAGGTTGTCTCTAACTTTAACCAACCCTGCTTCTTGTCTTAAAACTACATTAGCTGTACATTTAGGAGTGTTAAAAAGAGCTCTGAGGAATGTGGATAGGACTCTCTCTAATAGAGTGAAATCCGAAATTATTGCCAATGGGGCTCCATAGGTGAGTTGCCAGCCAGGGATTTAGCTTCAAATAATCTAATTGCCGCTGGAATAAATCCACCCCCTTGTGATCGAAAATATCTTAGGATTGCCTGTGAGCTCCTTTGTGCTGTGTGTATGGCTGTTTGTATATGGGCTGAGGGTTTTCCGTTGTACTGGAAAACCACACCTAGGTATTTGAAACACTTTATTTGTTCGATCTGATGACCTAACAACTGCCATTTCAGTTTCTTAAATTTGGCATTAAAATGCACTATCTTGGTCTTTGTGTAGTTGATACTTAGCTGTTCCTCTGTGCATATCTGAGCAAATATCTTCAGCGCTCTTTTTAGCCCACTCTTGTCAATGATAATACAACAGCATCATCGGCATACATGAGAATGGCTATACTCTTATCAGCGGTAAGGATAGGTGCATGGAATTATCTTTCTTATGAAACCCTGTTATTAATGTGTTAACATAAAAGTTACACAAATGGGGTGCTAGAAGGCACCCTTGCCTTACACCTTTCTGAGTAGAGATGGGGTCGCCGTTAGATGACCTTTGTGTGAGAACCTTACCTGTATGGTCGTGTTCTCGCGTAACTGGACAATTAAGTGGAGAAGGTCTATCGATATTAGTTTCCTGCTAACTTTGACCAAAGCCGACTACGAGTTACATTGTCAAATGCAGCTTTAAGATCAACGAAAGCTGCGTATAGTGATCCTTTTTTGACAAGCACATATTTCTCTACCAGGTAGTTTAGTATCAGGCAGTGATCCATAGTTGAACGGCCTTTACGAAAGCCAGCCTGTTCATCCTCCAATAGTTTTTCTCTATTCAGCCATTCAAGTAGTTTTATACACAGATATTTAGTATATAGTTTGCTTGCAACACTAAGTAAGCTAATTGGTCTGTAATGAGCTGGATTTGAGGATAAGCCTTTTTTAAAAATAGGGACTATAATTGCAGCACTCCAATCAGATGGAATACAGGCGGTGCTATTGATATGAGTAAAAAGCTCAGCCAAAACTGGGGCCCACCATTCTACATTAGTTTTCAGTAATTCTGGTGGTATAAACATGAAACCACTGAATAATGCAGATGAGCTGCCGCATCATATAGTTTAAACACCCTTTCGTTTACATTTCTACAAAGCTAAAGGGTATTAGCAGACTCACTGGAGAAGACAATAATGCTGGGAGAAATTGGAGGCAGCAGGAAAACCTGAGGGGCTGCCCTCTTCAAGTGGACAGGCTTGCAAAGAGAAAAAGCCAGCCTGCTGCTGAGAAGCCTCTATGGGGCTCTGTAGACTTATGCCGCCTTTTTGGTGGCTTAAGTCTAAACTAACTGCCACCAGCAGAGGTGTGGGGACACTACTGCAATGTCCTGGACCACATCCCACCTCCAGGGAGGGCAGCAGCCGCATTCCGGTGTAAGTGCTCCACGGAGGGCAAATACCCCAGAGCCATGGTGGTGAACCTTTGGCACTCCAGACGTTATGGACTTCAATTCCCATCAGCCCCTGCCAGCAACCCAATTGGCCATGCTGGCAGGGGCTGATGGGAATTGTAATCCATAACATCTGGAGTGCCAAAGGTTTGCCACCACTGCCCCAGAGCAACCATGTGCTGCTTCCACGGGCAGATTTCCTCCCCCCTTTGGATGGGGCCACGAGACTGTCAAAGATAGGACATTTTAGAGGTCATTAATTCATAGGATCATCATAAATTGGAAGCCACTTAATGGTACTTAACACGCACACACATACACAATTCCCCACAGCTATTTGCATAAGAAGAAAAAGTTTGCAGGAGTGGGTTGAACTATTCACAAGACAAGAATTATTCACAGGACACTTGATGTCTGGAAAAATCCATTCAGACTGACTTTAACACATTAAAAAGTTTGTATGAATGGACTTTGATTGATTGGCTAAATGGTGTCATCAGGAACAGGATTCACTGAATGGCTGAATCTTGATGTTAGATATTCACCAGATTCACCAGATATGAGAATAATAGAACATTCACTGCAGCAAGCTTTGCAAAGTTGGTGTGTTCATATCTCATCATCTTATGAATTACAAAACTAATCAAACTGCATTTACAGTTCAAATTAGCTCCCATTTTAGTTTCACACATGCGAAACAACATACAATCTGACCAATGATACTCTGGTTAAGAGAAAAAAGAATCAGGAGTTTCAAAATGTGTCATTTTTCTATTGATTTAATTGTACACTGTATAGCACACAAATTAGAATTGCTACAGAATACATGGTGTTGTTATAGCTACTAGATGATCTTTTGAATGCAGATCTGTAATGCATCTTGCCCAACAACCCAGGGTGTCATTTAAAAGCATCAGAACACTGCTGGATTAGATCAATGACTCATAGAGTCCGCTTCTGGAAGAGTCACAGTAGGGTCATGAGGACCAAAGCTTCCCCCAATTGCTGTCCCCTGACAACTGGCATGGAAGGGAAATTGCCTCTGACCATGGAAATCCCAGTTAACTATCATGGTCAATCAGTAGACTCTATGATTATGCCTCTGCGGCTTATCTTCCCCTCTTTTATTATAAGGCATGTGAAAATACCATAACATATGCTTTTGAAATAACACTGCTAGAGTTCTGCAGTTGCCAAAACAAACATTTCAACCATTTGAATATCATTTCTGACCCTTGAAATCATCTCCAATCTTATAGAAGTCTCACATTTGAAATGGTTCCAAATAAGTTATCTGGAACAATGTGATAAGTAACTCACAAAGAATTAAAAAATAAGTATATCTGAATGGCTAAAAAGCTTGGATTTGGACCAGGGATTTAGGATTACCAATCCTTAGGTGGGATCTAGCATTCTTCTAGAGTTGCAACTGATCCCTACACTACAGAGATCTGTTCCACTAAAGGAAATGCTATGGGCTCAAATCCCTACTTAGGTGTAAACTGAACTCATGATTGTCTTGGGCAAGTCCTTATGCAGCAACAATATATTTCACAGGATTCTGATAAAGTGGAATGATTTTATATTCCTGTGGTCCTTGGAAGAATGGAATAATATAAAAAAGTGAAAGTGGATCTTCCATTACAAATCTTATCAGAATTACAGTTGCATCAAACCATTAAAGATTTTTTCCATCACCTCCACTGGTTTTCTTGCTGTCTTCTAATGTAACATGCAGTCAAAGAGTGGAAGGGTGTAGCACTGCTGAGGAGTTCACTGGTAGTCATGTCCTATATTGCTGTGTAAGCTCTAGGCCTCCAAATAAGGTCTGCTGAATCTTCCTGGTTGGCATAAGATGTCTGACTGTGCTCATGGAAGGAGACAAAAGCAACTCTAGTCATGGAGGCCACATGGCAGAATTTGTGGCAGCAACATGGTCTGAGAGAGGAAGAATTATTTGAAACAACTTGTTTCCACGTGTGCCTTCCAAGTTCCTCCATAAGTCTGAGAAATTGCAGAGACTTGCTTCTTTAAGCATAAGCCTCCTAGCTGGGTTGTAAGGAGTAAAGAGACTAAAACATTTGTACATTGCTAGTACTTTGCTACCCAGCCATTTATGTTGTATTATTGTCCAGTCTGAGGCCCTTTTTGCACTTTCTGTTTGTAGTGTGCCTGTGTGCTTTGCAGTGGGGCTTCCTCATGGTTTTCCGTTTGCAGGAGCAGCAACCTGCTGTGAAGTATGTCTAGTCAAGCTGATCTAATCTGCCATTTTGCCTGCTCACCGCTGCCTTGCAGCCCATTTTTTGGTACCTTCTTATTGGTCTCCCATGCTGGGTCCAGAATTATTTTGGTGCATTTAGGAAGATCCAGTGATAGCTCTCTGCTAATGGTAATGCTAAAAATATTTATAAAGAAAAGCACTTCAGATCGCTCTGTAATGTAATGGTGCCCGCTGGCTGTTTCTTATTTCCATTGCCTGCTGCTTTTTTTTTCTTTGTTTTCTTTGCTGATTTTTGTCCAGCATTTTGCTGGCAAGGCCCTTTGCTCCATTGATAGACTGGCTTTCAAACTAAATGAATAAATAAAAAGTCATTCTAATCAATCTAAAATGGTGGAACAAGGGCAGGGAGGAATGAGGAAACTGAAAGAGAGGGTAACACACCGTCTCCCTTGCTTTCCCTGTGAAGGCAGGGGAAAAGATGTACTTTCCCCACTGTTGGAAACAGTGGGGATTCTCATATTTGCTATGCTCTGAGTTTGGGAACAAGGAAAATGTATGTACAATTGAGGGTCTGACCTGAAGGTAATGCACGCTCACTGCAGAGCAAACCACAAGTGCACAAATGACCTCTATTTCCATTTCCTTAAACATTTCTCTCAGCTCCTGATAATGACTTTCTGAGTACGGTACATGCCATTTTCTAAAGAACCATCTTCTTTGGTTGGTTATGAGCTTGCTACTTTCATTGTCATTGAATGCCCCTTATTCTTTTGTTATGGCTGAATGGTGAAAAGTAAATTAATTTTTAATGCACTTTTAATTTTAATATCCTCAGGTGTTACTGTGTAAATGTTAAGCACTCAGATACAACAGATAGAAGAGGAACACATGCACACCTGAACAGGAAGACAGAAGCTTTTGACAGCAATAAATGTAAAAAAAATATTAACAGTGCCTTTGAAATATAGCTCTTCCTTGTCTCAGTGTGTTACAGAATTGATTGCTTTTACTGTACTGAAATTAATGCAGAGTGAATAGGTCAGGCAGAATTTAAAGGAAACAAACATTATGAAGTATGTTTTGTTAAACACCTTTTTCTCTGTAAATGAAACTCAGGGGTGGGGAAGGCTACACTTTTTCCTGGTGTAAACAGAGACTCCAAACAGATGGGGGCAAGGCAATGATTTTACTCATTTCTCCAGTGAAAACTGGCTTGAAGTTTTATTATTGTTTTTAAAAAATCCAACCATTAATTGTGTCTAAATCTCTAGAGGGAAGAACAAATACATTACTTACTTAGTATGGTAGTTCATTTGAATGCATGCTCGTCTCTTTTCTGTTACAGTGTGATATTTTAATCTTCATGTTGATTGATGTGGGAAAACAGAATAAGCATTTCTAAATAAATACATTAATAATTTGTTTGAGCAACACTGAGGCAGTCTACAATTAAGTGGCCTACCGACACTCTCCCTATTAGCGGTGCAATCCCAACAAACCTAACCATAACTGATGATGTAGCATAAAGGTTAGGAAGATGAAATGCCCTCAGTTCAAAGGTTGTCTCAACACCAAATTTATTAGGTGGTCTTAGCTCTCAGCCTCCATTCTGAAATACAGAGACTCTATCTGTCTCTCTGTATGTCTGTTTGTCTCACATTTTTATGCCACCTCTCTGGAAACCTGCTTTGGTGGGTTACAAAATAATATCACAGCCCTGTTTCAATGTTGCCTAACAACCAGTTTCTTCCAATGCGATAATGACTTCTATGAACACATAAATGGAGTGGCTGTGGGAAGGCCCCTCAGCCCTGTAACAGCTAATTTTTACATGGAACGCTTTGAAAAACAGGCCCTAAAAACATCCCCCAAAAACCATGCCATGGTTTCAATTTGTGGATGATACTTTCACAATTTGGAGCCATGGTGTAACGGGGTGACCTTATATTCCCCGGATGAGGGAGCGATATATTATCCCACCACTAGCCCTTCAAGTGTAACGGGATGGGTGGCCTGCAATCAAGGTTCCCACTAATCTGACCAGTGGGGTTTCCTTTGCCACCCAAAATATCCCAAGGCTAGTGTTCAGGGATCTTCTTTTTTTTCTGCTGCCACCATTAAACTTGAAGACACACTAGGAACCCCAGAAACTGCTGCTGGCTGCCAAATATGATAAAGGGTACCACCTCACATTCACTCTTTGACTGAGGGGAATTAACTTCAGAGCCCCTAAATAAAAATGGAGGGAACTCAACTTGGTTGGAATTCTAGTCTCACAGGCCCCTTTTGCACATGCAGAATAATGCACTTTCAATCCACTTTCAATAACACTTTGCCGCTGAGTGGAATAGCAAAATCCACTTGCAAACCATTGTGGAAGTGGATTGAAAGTGCGTTATTCTGTATGTGAGGAAGGGCTCACAGACAGGCACTTCCCCACTCTTACACACACAAACACAGGCTGGCACAAGGGTAACTTGAACACAGTAATTGAAATTTATTTTTAAAACAAAAGAAAGGCTCCTTAAACTGGCTCAGAGAGGTACTAACACTTGATGGTTTCAGAAAGGTTCTTTTCACTTAGTTTTCAGAGATGTTGTTGGCACTTTAGTTTCACACACACACAGACACACGCATGTATCTCTTCAGGAACGATTTTGCTTTAGTTCAACTAAACTTCTTCACAGACGGACACTAGTCCTTTCTGATCCACAACCCACTGAATACACTCACATAGCCCATGCCCCCTAGTGAGGATTCAGGCTTTACACTTAGCCCTCCCTTCTCTCACCCCTAATCCCAATTTGGCTTCACAGCCTCTGGATTGGGCTTTTCCCAAGACTGGTGGTACACAGTGTTATGGCAGACTCTATGTCTGGACAGTCTTCACTGTCAAGCCCCTGACTGGCACGTCACCCTGCACCAAACTCAGGGCTTCCTCTCTCTGACAAGCCTCCTCAGCTTGCAGAGTGACTGGACTTCTGTCAGCCAACTCAGCTGAGACAGAATCCTTCAGCTTCAGATCTGACAGACCGCTCTCTGCCAAACTCTGGCTCCTTCTGATCTCTGTATCAGAATCTCTTCAGAGAGTGTGAACCTCCTGACAGGCTCTGTTCTGTCTATTTATGCTGCCAGCACTTTAGCTCCCCCTATCCCTGGCCAAAGGCAACTGTGCCTCTGCTCAACCAATCAAGTGGGTTCTTTTGTATAGTGGAGCCTGCTATATAACTCTAGCTGTCACTAAGGCCTTTTCAAGCAGGCCTGCTTCACACCAGCCCTTCAGAGTGGGGCGAGTCCGTTACACATGGTGATGGAGAATTGATGAAATTTCTGGACCACCTTAGCCATATCCACCCAAACATTCAATTCACTGTGGAAAAAAAAAAAGGGAAAGCTGCCACTTCTGGATGTTATGGTCATCTACAAAACAAACCAACAGTTGGACCATGCAGTCTATAAAAAAACCAACTCATACAGACCAATATCTACATAAAAATTCCTATCACCATCCACGAAAAATAGGGGTGTAATCAAAACTGGTAGATTTTGCAAAATGGATCTGTGTGAACCTCACTGTCTCACCGATGAACAGAATCACATAGACTGTGTTTTGCAAGCAAATGGCTACTCCACTACAGAAATCAGAAGAGCTACAAAACTAAGCTATAAAACCAAGAGAAAAACACAGGACTGAGGAAAAACAGCTGCCAATAGAGAAGGTGTTTCTACCATACATCAAGGAGATCACTGGTCAAATGGGAAAACTGGTCTTCAAATCCACCAGAAAAAATTCAACAAATGCTACTGTCAGCAAAGGGCAAGAGAGATGGTCAAGGAGTGCAGCATTGTTCCACTCCAGGTCTTGAGTGAGGACCTGGAACTCTGCAGTGTAGTCTGTGACTGTTGCAGGTAGCAGAGGCTCCAATTGCTGTGTTCCACCTTCTGCAGATCACCAAAGGCATCACACATGGAGGCAGTGAATGCTGCGAAGTCCGACAGGAGAGGCAACTCAGAAAGGAGCAGGGGGGGGGGGGGTTACCCACTTAGCTGCATGACCCTTCAACAGGCTTATCACATACCCACACATCCCTTAGTTCAGCTGGTGGGAAAGTCATGGTTCCAAAGGTCTATAAACAACTGGCATTGTGCCAGAAAACCAAAAAAGTCCTTCTGATCACCACCCAACCTTTCTGGTGCAGCAACAGGACACTTGCAGAGAGGTCCAGGAGAATCAACAAGGGCATGCTCCCTGTCATGCTCCAAGTGAAGATCAGCCATCAGAGTGATCCAAGGACATTTCCATCCAAAACCCAGGTTTGAATCCAAGTTTGAAATGGGTCTAAATAATCCATGTCCTCTAAGACCTCTTGAAGCTGTGTGGTCATCACCAATATATACATATGACAACCTTCAGGATTATTTCAGCTCTTCAGGGATTTGAACCTACATTTCTTCAATTAGCTCCCAGCTACAAGAAGGAGTATCTTTCCTTAAATAGACACTTGGATCCTAAGCATGTTAACCCAGATGTAAACCTCATAAGGTTTCCAGCAATTGGCTGGCAGCTGGAGAGGCAGGGAAGTGGTGGGGGGAATGATGTTATGACATTGATACACTGTTGCTTGTATCTTGAGCCAAACATGACATTGTGAAATTGACAAAATTTTCCAGTGAGCAAACTGGTGTTCTTTTGTAGCAGGAGTCCCAGTAAGTCTACACCCCCATTATGCTCTATAGGAACTGCTCCAAGGTGAGACCCAAGTGACCAACTTTGTCTCCTTCTAGATGAATTCTGATGTATAAAACTGGGATATAAACTAGAATAACTACCACCAAAACATAACTATTAAATCTGGCAAACTTGAGTTGAGAGTCATGTCATGCATTATACAAAGATGCCACAAATTTCATGATGAACCTGTTTGATAGTCCAGCATACTTTGTTCAATAGCTGAGATCATATGTGAGCCAAATGCCAGATCTGTTCACCTGCTGGTCACCCTGAATTGCTTTGTATGTGCACACTAACTTTGAGTTTCATTGTGTTGCAATGAAGTTTCATTTCTTTGCCTTGCAGGGCTTTTGCATCTTCACAGTAGATAGGATTGATTCTGTCCTGGCTCATGGGTGGTCAGAGGAACGACTTGAATGTTTACTCTTTGTTTATACCATTAGTTGCTCAATAGAATGCAGGAACAACTAGTCTGCAAAGGATAGGGATGGGGAAAGAGCCATACTGCCGTTAGGTACTTTGAGAACATGCATGTGTAACCTCAGCTTGTGGGTTCTGTGGGGCAGTACTTGGAAGGAGTTGCAAAGAACCAATTTTTAAACAACAAAATGGTTTACTTTTCTTTACAATTAACACTTGTAAAACATCAACATTTAACGTTACAATTCAAGGTCCTGTTCAGGTTGCATTTCAAGTCCTTCTATTTACAGTCTACTGATATTGCCAAGTCCAAATTCTTCTTTGCTGGTGGTTGGTTTTGAAGACTCCAAGGGCTTGATGAACAGGTTGCAACATGATGAAGGTTTCCAGGAGAACTCTCACCCATTACAACCACACAAGAAAACCCTGAAACAATAAACTCCAACATTTACAACATAGCAAAACAACAACTACCTTCCCAGTAGTTCCCAACAATATTGAAATTACCTTAACAAGGTGTTAAGGGCTTATAGAAATCAAGGTCCAAGTCTGGTAGCCTTGCTTCTTCTGCAAAAGAGCTCTTGCAGCCTCTCTGCTGCTCCGAGTCTCCACCCCCTTACTGGGTCAACCCATTCTGGGCCAACCCATTCTGGGCATGGGGGTTACACATGCATAAAATAATGCTCATTGTCCTGTTTGAGTATTTGAAAAGTAACCTTATGAACAAGCTGAAATGGTGAATAGTAAAGTGATTGATGGATAATTGCTCTGTTTATAGATGTTGATCGCATGGTGAGTCAAACCAGTGGGGGTGTTCAAGCACTGCTAACATCACAGGAAATTATATATTGTTTATCTCCACTGTGGTCTTTCTAACATATGGATAGGATACATTTGCATGTAAATGAATATACATTGGCTATTTTCAGACAGATTTGTCATGTAATCAGATACATGTCACTTCTCTGAGCATTAGAATGTTTACTGTGGACAAGCGTGGTAAACAAACAGAAACTAATCTTTCTCGTAGTATATGTTGCTGCCCTTAGCCAGCAAACACTGCTCTAAAATGGCTCTGAAATGAATATCCTTCTACATAACTTCTGCTAGTTTTCTTCAGTAAATCATTAGATTTTTTTCGCCTCATTTGAATGGAAGAGATATTAGTTCCTCCTTCTGACCAAAATGCCCAATTTTGTCTAGCTGACATAAAACAACAGAGTGACCAGATGCAAAGAAGGACTGCATCTTTCAAAGTTTGTAGAAAAGGAACTCTGGGCAGGTGCCACATGACAAGCTGCACCTGCTGAAATGCCATCTTCTGCAGAAGAATGTCCCTGTTGCACCTAGTTAGCCTATTAATGGAGGGATGTTTCTGCCCATGCAGAGAGAGGCTGCCAGGACATTCGCTGTTTATTAACCAATTTACTAATTATGAAATAACTCCTAGAACATTACCGCAAGATGTGATGCTAGTTTCAAAACAAGGAAAAATGTAAAGGATAGCCTGTAACCAAATGTCAAGTCAAAACTGACTTATGGCGACCCTGTAGGGTTTTCAAGGCAAGAGGCATTTGGAGGTGGTTTGCCAAGGCCCCGTGTTCCCCTGATATTTCTTGGAAGTCTTCCATCCCAATACTTGGCTTGATCAGGGCTGAAAGTGTGTGACTGGCCTAGTATCACCCAGCAAGCTTCCATGGTGCAAATGGGGATTCAAACCTGGGTTTCCCAGGTCTTTGTCTGACACCTTAACCATGCTGGCTCTCATGACTGATGACTCCAGTTACAAGACACAAAGAGTGGAATCTATTCTTCTTCACCTTCCTGTTTGCATAGACTGCTGGGCTGGATGGAACTTGGAACAATTTAGCAAGACTTTTCTTTCTTAGGTTCCATCTGAAGCTGTTTTTCTGCTGAACATTGGCCTGTCCAACTCCTATATAGGGGATTCACCAGAAAACTGCCTGTTTCTTAATGTGTGCAGGAAGCAGGGCTTACTTTTCCTGTTATGAAGAAATCTTTAATTGTCTCACTTCACAAGGTGATTTCCCCCCCTGTAGATTGCTGGACGGTATGTATGAATGGGCGCATATAGAGTGTTGCTAAATTGGATTGTGACACTCATTTTACTGTGTATTGTTGTAATGTTGTTCTGGGTTTAGGGTGGGGTATAGTCTATTTTAATACACAAAGAAATAATAAGTAAATAAATAATAGGGTAGGTACCACAAGCTGGAGTATGCTGAATTTCCCATTTTCTATTGTCCTGATGCTGCTGTACCTCATACAAAGGAATATGGATTGGCCATTCTTGCCTTGTGCCTTCAAATAAAAGGGGGAAAACAGACAACCCCCCTGCTGATTTAATAGATCAGCTGTAGAAAAGGAAGCAAGGGGGAAAAACAGAGTGGAGATGTAAATAGAATAGGGATCTGCCTGCTCAACACAGCACTCCTTGCTTACATCCTTATGTTGCCTGCTCTTCAGCAACTGGTACGCTAGCGCCCTAATGTTCTTTTCCATGCTACTTTTGTAAACACCAGGCAACCTTTTGTCTTGAACCGTGTTGCAGATGTGTGAGGCCAGCTAAAATGCCGATACAGCAGAAAACAGACTACAATGCCGCTCTCTCTTCTGTTAAGGACAACTGCCATAAGACTATTTGCCTTGCTGTGCAGTTTTCCTTTTCCTTTTGACTGTTGCATGGTAGGACAATTTCTTCAGAAACTGCTTGCAGGTCTAGCTGTGAGAGTCCTGCAAAAGTTTTCCTGGCAGCTTAATGTTACCTATCATGGTTGCGAGTATACAGAATGAGTTCGACTTTGGAGGATGAAAGCTGAAATTCCTTAATGTAGCTGTATTAGGCCATTTGATTGTATTTTAGAATAATTAGGTTCTACTACAGTGCTCAAACAATATATCTTGGGTAGCAAAACAATAGCCATAAAGATTATGAGGACACTACCTTGGATCCTGTGATATGAGTGACTGTGGAATGGGACCTCTCCAGTGGTGGGATTCAAATCATTTAACAACCGTTTGTTTACAAGCACCATTTTAACAACCGGTTCTGCTGAAGTGGTGCATAAACTTGTAGGTAAAACTTGTAGGATCCCACCTTGCAAGTGGGGTAAGTCCCTGATTGAATATCTATAATGCTGGTTTTATTTGGATACACAACACTGAAAAAATGCATACGTACTACTAGAAAAATCCCATGTCAGGAAACAGGGAAAGGTACAAAAATAAGGAAACAAGAGTTCAGTTTGCACGAGAAAGAAGTGAAATTGTAACGGGAATTTTCAGGTCGATGTGGAATTTGAAATTATTCTAACCATAGTTTGGTCACAATATAAAGGTCTAATATTTAAACTCAAAAATTTGCAGAAAATTGCCCACAGAATATTTGCTGCAATCTCTGAGTTTCATTGTTATATCTAAAATTTGGTTAGGGTGGAAACAAGTGTCTGCAGATTGCTCAAGCCATGCGTACCTGTATTTGGGCACATTCAATCCATGTTTACTTTGTCTCTGCTATCTCTTACTGGGCTGTCTTCTCCCCTCTCTCTTCTAGATTGTTCCTTAGGGACAGGTTTCCCTATGCCTTTGGTTTAAGAGCCTCTATAGAGCATGGGTGTTGCCTAAATAATGAATAATACAATGCCTCAAAAATGTGAAAAGTAAAATCACTTAATCTGCTTTTGCAGCTCCCCAGAATGTGTTAAGCAGCCTTAAGGAAGTGAATTTCAATAAACACACAAGTAGAAGCCACTGATTTTACAGTTACTATGCTTTCTATGGGTCTAAAGCTGCCAAACATTACTTCGGAGATGGGCCTAAAATAGATACTTATCAGCATTAACCAATTAGTGTTTATTGAAGCTATGAGCAGGCTGGCTCTCAGCAGGGATCAATGCAAAGTACACACAAATCCAATAAATGGTTTCTAGCATGTCCTATTATACTTATTGGCTTTGCTCAAGTTGCTGTTTTTATGCATGCACTTTGTATTCATTGTGTATCTTGTGCTCTTGGGAACCAATACCCATGATGCATGCCTCAAGCACTTACACCCCACATTTTAGACCAGACGTACTCTCCCAAGCCTGCTTTTGTGTGGTAGGATTTAAACAGGCATGTAATGTAATATCTTATGTGGATTTGTGGATTTGTCACGTGGATAACTAATTTCTAGGTCAACCAAGTCCTACCCCCCCCCCCACCTAGCTTTCTATTTTCTTCTTCGAATTAATCATGGTTCAGATCCTGATTTTATTTTCCACAATGGTAGATTTCACACAGCTAATGTAAAATAGGTTGCAATAGTTATAAAGCAACCTGTTTTCCTTTTTCCCATTCACATGCATGCCGCTCAGGCAGCAATTAGAGCCCATGCAAACAATCTGGGTTGCTTTCACGCCTTCACAAGTAGACACATCTCTTTTTTTAATCATTTCCTTCAACATGTGTAGCTGTGCAGGCATACAGAAATGAACCCCCAAAGCCATGCCAATCGTCCCATGATACAATCGGCTGCACCTGCATAGCTGCGCATGTGCAATATGCAAAAAAAATTTAAAAGAAAAAGGGACCTCTGTGAAACAGCAGGGTAATAATGAATGTATTGCTGTGGCAGGTGGATTCTCCCTGACTGTGGGCGGTGCACTGGAAAGGAGGGACTAAAGTGCTCCTGCCTGGCTGTTCATGCAGGAACAGTTCCAATGTAGGATTTTGCTAAAGAATCACTGGTTTAGTCATTTTCAAAAATCTTGGGAAATAAAAGGAGGCAAACTCACGTGCCTCATGTGGTTGTTCAGAACAGTTTACAAAACAAATAAAAGGAACAAAAAAGCAAATAAAAATCTCCTTCCCCATTCCCAGAATTAATCCCTGTTGCTGAGTGAAAATTTTTGTTCCACCTCTAAGGATGAGAAGTTTTTAATATTGGTTAAGCAAGAAAGAGCTGGGTGCTGTTCTGCCTCTGTGATGGAGTGCAGAAGAAAAGGTGATTTTAAAAGTGCAGGTCTGTCTGAAGCAAAGCATGTTTACATTCAGAGTGAGGCATAAAAGTCTAGGAACAGGAGGAACCACCTGATTGGCTGTGGCATCCTGCACTCCGATTGGCTTATGGCTAGATGATGCAGAGGAGGAGTAGGCTAAATCCTTGTCAGAACATTTGGAGAGGCTTTTGAACATTAAAGTCAAGAGCCGTCATGTTAAGAGCCGTGTTAACATCTCTGAGGAGAGTAGTAGCAATCAGTGCTGAAATCTGATTTGCTCTACTAGTGACAGCCCTGCGAGCTGTGGTGAAAGCAATTATGCATAGACTGAGAAAACTGGAGCTGGGGTTTACAAGGGGGTCCAACTAAAGGGCTATATAAACCAGTGAGGAATATCCTCTAGCAAGTTAGTCTGGGGTATTGTGTTTTACTTTGTGTTTCCTCAGTAGAGTGTTTTATGTTTTAGTTGAGGGTTTTTCTAACTGTGAGTGCTGAGTGAAGTTACTGAGTATATGTACCAAGCCTGTTAGAATATTTTGTGTGTAACAAACCAGTAGCTTAAGTTTAAGGAACTGTACCATTTAAGAAACTGCTATATAACATCTAAGCTGAACTGTAGTTGAGTTCTGAAACTAACTGTGCTTCAACTAACTAAATAGTAACTAAATACTGAATTTCTCTCTCTCTTTCTCTCTGTGTGTATATGTGTGTGTGTGTGTATATACAAACATACATACATATATACACTAGAGCTTGGCACAGAAATTCAGTATTTCGTTCGTTGAAGCACAAACTTAGTTTTATATTTATGTATCTTGCCTTATTTGCCTCATCAATTACTTATGTCCAAGTTATTCATCTACCTTTCCCATTTCCTCTCTGTTAATAAACCTTTTATTTGTTTAAGTTTAAAATCTGCCTTAGTGTTCTAATTTTGTGTGCCTTATTGAGGGGTTTGCCTAGAAAAGGTTTAAGTGAATGGGCATCCTTCATCTTTTGGGTCAGATACAGGACTGAGAAAAAGTGCTATCATACCAATGCACAGCCATAACTAAAGCACATCAGTTCCTGTAGGGGAAAAGGCAGGAAAAATCAGACCCAAGTGGTTCCCTGGCTGAAGAAATAAAGAAGGTGCAGGTATGTGCATGTGTATGTGTGTGAGTGTGTCTGTTTGTCACAGCCTGTAATGCTTGAATGGTGGTTGTTTGAATGGTGTGTTTTCTAGCCTCTCCTCCCAGCACAACAGCTGTTCAGTGTCCTGAGGGTCAAAGAATCTTTAGAAGTTCCATGAAGTGACTTCCTGGATTCTTCTTTACAGACCAATCTGGACCTTGGAGGCAGCCGGAAATGGCACTGCTGCCACACCACAACCTCCAGAGAGCTTTCCAGAGGGGTAGGGAGGGCTGGGGCTGCAGTGCAACTAGCTGCAAACCCTGGGTGGGAGCTGACAACCCCAGGAATTGTCCCAGCTCACTCCTCCCCCCCATGCCAGCATCCATTTTGGATGCCAGCACAGCACTACCACAGCCAGGACATCTGACTTTTGTGGTGGGAGGTCTGAGGGGCTCCTGGCCACCAGAATATAAGGCCTTCTGTGGGAGCATTTGCCTCTTGCACAGACTCCACTGGTAGGTTCCCCCCGCCCCGGATTGGGCTGGAAGCATCTCTTGTAATAGAGAGATGGAGGAAAGCAGGATCAACTTCGTTTTGGATAAGATACACTTGTTTCAGTTTGAGTGGTGAAGGTTTGCTTCCTATGGGCCATGGGAAGAGGTTTCCACACCACATAAATAAGTGGGCCTGAGTCTATGGCCATGCCATATGAACATAGCTTAACAAAGCTGCCCAGGTCGAGTTCAGTGTTTTGCTAGTCAGTCTGCTGATAGGAAGTAACTTGGTTTTTTTTTCCTTTTCTATTCAAGACCTGTTACATTTTATTCCTTAAGAAATCAGGAAACACAGCAATGTCTGCCATAGCAACCTGCAGCATCACACTGAAGACCTACATCCCTTTTTTCACCTGTGCCCCTTGTGGTCCTCCCTCCTCAGTTTTTTCTATCAGGGTCCATGCTGTCTTATGTTTTATGACAAGCACAAACCTAGGAATGCTGAGATCCCTCCCCCTGCACACATTTTGTTTTGATAAACTGCAGTGTTTTGTCTGTAGAAGAGTATTAACCACTTACATCTATTTCCTCAAAGACCAGGCATGAATATTAAAAGGGATTTATTCCTACAATGGCTTCGGGCAGTTGAGTAATCCATTTTATGCTGTCATATCACACTGTGGTAATGTGAAAAGCTGGGAGTCCCTCCAGTAATCTTGATTAGCAACACGGGGCCATTTTTTCACTGTAAACACATTCTCCCCACATTCACCCCTTTTGCTAAATTCACATTAAAAATGATGATGTAATTTTTAATCTATTGCTTGTTTAATTATTATTATTATTTAAAAATAGAATGTTACTAGTGAGTGCATTTCCTCCTGATGAAAGATGCTAAGTTACATTTAATCAACCAATTAATTAATTTTAGTGTATAATATGTGACTTTCCCAGACTCACGTATATTTCAAATTCATATTAAATTTTCATTCTTAATCCATGCTAAGAGTAACACGTTTCCATGCAATCAAGCATCAAAGCAGAGCAGAAACAGAAATCTGGCATGGCATGCCACCCGCAACGAGGAGATTCAGTTCACATTGAGGAGTAAAATTTCTGCCTTCAACCAATTAATGAATTTCTGCCTTTCCACTTCTTGTCTGGCAGGGCTTTTGCTCCATTAGTTTAGTTTTTTCGTTTTATAGGCCACCCTTTCTCAAAAGGGCTCAGGACAACTTACAATATACCAACATCATAAGAATCAATAACATAACCAAGATAATTTGGTGCCATTCTAAATCTGAGGTATAACATTCCTCCAACATCACACCAAATCACGTGAACAGGGAGGTAAAGGAGAGGGAGAAGGTGAGAGGGAGAGGAAGGGGAAGGGAGGCCAGCTGGGCGAACCCTTGCTGTCCTCAACCATATGTCGAGTGGAATAGCTCTATATTACAGGTCCTGCGGAACTGTAATAGGGCCCTGGTCTCACTTGTCAGAGCATTCCACCAGGCTGGGGCCAGAGTCAAAAAGGTCATATCCCTAGTTGAGGGTAGCTGGATAAATATTGGGCTGGGGATCACCAGTAAGTTGTTATTTGCTGAGTTCAAGGCTCTTTGGGGAACATACTGAGATAGGCAATCAACAAGTATGATGGCCTCAAACCATTAGGACTTTGGAGGTTAATACCGAACTTTGAACTTGATCTGGTACTCCACCTGGAGCCAATGAGCTGGTGGGGTATTGGTTGTGGGCCCATCAGGGAGTTCCTGCAAGAACACAAACAGCTCATTTTTTGCACCAGCTGAAGCTTCTGAAGCAGGGGTCTTCAAATTATGCCCCCCCAGATGTTCATGAACTAAAATTCCCATCAGCCCTGCCATTTGGCCATGCTGGCAGGGGCTGATGGGAATTGTAGTCCATGAACATCCGGAGGGCCATAGTTTGAAGACCCCTGTTCTGAAGCAACCTCAAGGGCAGCCCTACATAGAGTGAGTTACAGTAGTCTAGCTTGGAGTCTAGCTACAGTAGTCTAGCTTGGACTAGTAGTCTTGTCATTGCATGGATTATTGTCGTTATGTTGGGTCAGGACAGGTACAATACCAGCTGCTTTACCTGGAGAAGATGGTAAAATGTCAGGTACACCACATTTGTGACCTTGAGCCTCCATTGATAAAGAAGCATCCAAGATCACTCCCAAACCCTTGACCATTGGAAAAGGCGTTAATTGCACACTAGCAAGAGTTGGAAGTTGGACATCCCCTCCTGCATCTACCCAGGCCAGCCACAGGACCTCTGTCTTCAACTGATTCACTTTCAGCCAGCTCTGCTTTAGACATTTTACCATGGCTTCCAGACAACTGGCCAACACAGCTGGGACAACATTCGGTTGGCCACCCATCAGCAGATATAGGTGGGTGTCATCAGTGTATTGAAGGCATGCCAGCCTGAACCTCCAGACCAACTCAGCAAGAGGGCACATGTAGATGTTAAACAACACTGGGGAGATTATTGTCCCTTGTGAGACAAAACACACCAATGAATGGTGAGATGAGGTACCCTTCCCCTGTGCTACCCTCTGTCCAGTGATGTAGATATAGATTTTTTATGGGGGGGTTCAAGGGCAAGGCCACGCCCCCACCTGGCCCTGGGGGCGTGGCCACACCTCCCCAAGCCCTGTCCCTTGCCCCAGTGCTTATAAAAGCAGCTCTCCGAGGCCAGAGATGCCAGACTCCCCTGCCCTGCCTGCCCCGCCCCCACCAGCTGGGCTCCTTTCTCCCTCCCCTCCAGGTAGAGGGGTAGCTAGGGAAAATGGAGCCTTGTGCAAAACCTGAGGTTTGTGCCCCGCCATGGGTGGCTGCTGTGATGCTGAAATCCATCCCCAAACAGCATCACTTTCAATGGTGTTTAAATTAGGGAGCCCAGATTCTCCTTTTAAATCCATCTTAAAGGGAGAATCTGGGGTCCCCGGTTAAAACAACATTGAAAGTGATGCTGTTTTGGGGTGGATTATTCCCCACCCTGAAACAGCATCACTTTCAAGGTTTAATCTGGGGACCTCAGATTCTCCCTTTAAATCCATGCCGAAGGGGTTGGATTCAAAAGGAGAATCTGGGGAAATCTGGGGGGTCAATTTTCCTGCTGTCAGGGGTGCAATTGTTAAGCTAGTAGCAGCACCAAACTTTCAGTGTATCTTTAGGTGACTCTCCTGATGATACCACCCAGGTTTGGTGAAGTTTGGTTCAGGGGGTCAAAAGTTGTGGACCTTCAAATGTGTAGCCCCCATCTTCTATTAGCTCCTATTGGAAACAATGGGGGATGGGGCACCCCTTTTGGGAGTCCATAACTTTGGTCCCCTGAGCCAACCTTCACCAAACCTGGCTGGTGTCAGCAGAAAACTCTCCTGATGATACCACCTAGGTTTAGTGAAGTTTGGTTCAGGGGGTCCAAAGATATGGACCCTCAAATGGGTGGCCCCATCTACTATTAGCTCCCATTGGAAACAATGGGGGATGAGGGCACCCCCTTTGGAGGTCCATAACTTTGGACTCCCTGAGCCAAACTTCACCAAACTTGGCTGGTATCATCAGGAGTCTCATCTGACGATAGCCTGAAATTTTGGTGCCACTAGCCTAAAAATGCGCCCCCTGCAGGCCAAAAACCAAAAAAACACTTAAAATACAAAAAACTCCACAAATGGTGGGCGGAGCTTCGGACATGCAAGGGGGGGGGTTGAACCCGAGAAACCCCCACTTACCTACATCCTTGCCTTTGTCCCAACCCTGGAAAAATGTGTTCAACCACTTTATCCACAAACTTAGCCAGGTTGGAGACATAATGATGGAAAAACATTGTCTGCTCATTTTGTGGCCAGTTACACACAGAGACACTCACACACAAAGAGTTGCAGTCACATAGATGCCAAAGATACAGGACTACTGCTAGAAAACTCATAGTGCAATACTAAGACCATTGATTCTGAAGGGCACAACTCTCATTAGGATTGCTTTGATGGTCACTATAAACAGACACAGAAAAAACAAGTAGCCATGAACAAACCTGCACACTTTCTAGTTTTTCTGGGGTTCATTCATAGTTGAAGAGTCCTGATCTGCCCCTCCCTGAGTCTTTCCCCAAAAATACAAAGTTGGAGAATTCTTTTAAATTGACACCTATTGTCTGGATTTTATTACCTTCTGGTTTAAGAAATCAAGATGACTAAAATGAATTCATATTATGTGAAGGGTTTAGAGAAGACTCTGGCATTATTCTTCATTGCTTAAGTTTGCCTCCACACAAAAAATTAGAAGGAAGCCTAATCTGTCCTTTGGAAATAATCAAGGCTTAAAAGGATCTCTGTCAGTGGAGATTACTGGAAACAGAATCTCTTTTCTCCACACAAAATTCTCTTGCATACATGAAAACACATGAACTCACATGAAACTGCCTTATACTAAATCAGACCTTTGTTTTTTCAAGGCCTGTACTGTCTACTCAGAATGGCAGCAGCTCTCCAGGGTCTCACATAATCTACTGGCTGCTCCTTTTTCACTAGAGATGCCAAGATTTGTACCTGAGGTTTTCCTCACGCAAAGCAGGGGCTCTTCCACGGAGCCCCATCCCCTCCCCCAAATTAATGTTTGTCTATTTATTTATTTTAGAACATTTTTGCAATCTTTCTATTAAAAAATGCCCAAAGCAGTTCACAACAACAATAATAAAGTTCAGACTGAACCATATTTTTAATGTTTTGAATGTCAATGCAAGGAATCAAAGCCACCATCTAAAACCAGGGTTAAAATTCTAATTAAGCAGTCTTCACTTGATACCACAAGATCTGTAATGAGGGGACTAAGCATTAACTCTTGGAGGAGGGAGTACCAAAGTCTAGGGCCAGTGCCAAAGAAGGTATTTATGGGGATCTACACAACATGTAACCCAGGAAGTAGAGATTTATGCTTCCTTGAACACCTTTAGAGTACAAGCAGGGATATATGAATACTTTGGATCCAAACTGTTTACAACTATAACTGCCAAAACTAGCAAATGAGCCTGGAAACAGACTGGGACACAGTATAATTGGTTCAAATTAGGCATCATATGTTCAGTGACAGACCCCCCCCTTTCATTAACTTCTGACAGCTATATGCTGAATCTCCTCAAGTTTCCAGAGTATTTTCAAAGGCAGTCTAACATTATAGTAGTCCAACAGTTACTAAAGTATGTGCAACTGTGGTTGTCTCTCTTTTACAAGCATGGATGTAGGAAAGGAATTGAGAATAAAACTGCAAAGATTGTCATGCCCTTATATAAAGCCGTGGTGTGACCGCACTTGGAGTACTGTGTTCAGTTCTGGTCGCCACATCTCAAAAAAGATATCGAAGAGATAGAAAAAGTGCAGAGAAGGGCAACAAGGATGATTGAGGGACTAGAGCGCCTTCCTTATGAGGAGAGGCTGCAGCGTTTGGGACTCTTTAGTTTGGAGAGGAGACATCTGAGGGGGGATATGATTGAAGTCTATAAAATTATGCATGGGGTAGGAAATGTTGACAGGGACAAATTTTTCTCTCTTTCTCACAATACTAGAACCAGGGGGCATACATTGAAAATGCTGGGGGGAAGAATTAGGACTAATAAAAGGAAACACTTCTTCACGCAACGTGTGATTGGTGTTTGGAATATGCTGCCACAGGAGGTGGTGATGGCCACTAACTTGGATAACTTTAAAAGGGGCTTGGACAGATTTATGGAGAAGTCAATTTGTGGCTACCAATCTTGATCCTCTTTGATCTGAAATTGCAAATGCCTTAACAGTCCAGGTGCTTGGGAGCAACAGCCGCAGAAGGCCATTGCTTTCACATCCTGCAGGTGAGCTCCCAAAGGCACCTGGTGGGCCACTGCGAGTAGCAGAGAGCTGGACTAGATGGACTCTGGTCTGATCCAGCTGGCTTGTTCTTATGTTCTTATGTAGCTGGCCAAACAGCCCAAGTTGGCAAAAAGGACTCTTCACTGCTTCTGACACCTGAGTATCCAGGGTTAGAGAAGCATCCAGGATCACTTCCCAGTTATGAGACTGCTCTTTTAAGGAAAGTACAACCCCATCAGGACAGGATGTACCGTATATACTCGCGTATAAGTCAACTTTTTCAGCACATTTTTTTGTGCCGAAAAAGCTCTCCTCGACTTATACGTGAGCCACCTGCCACCGCCCATCGTCCCCCTCACTCACTCACTCACTCACTCACTCACTCACTCACTCACTCACTCACTCACTCACTCACTCACTCACTCACTCACTCACTCACTCACTCACTCACTCACTCACTCACTCACTCACTCACTCACTCACTCACTCACTCACTCACTCACTCATCTTTTCCTTTCCCCGCAGGCTCTGAGGCTTGGCTTCAGGGAAGCTGTTGCTTGGGCAGGGTGTCTATGATTTTCTTAAAAGGGCAATGCTCCAAAGATTGCTTATGTAGTTGGTATCTAAGCTCTGGGTACTCTTTCCATATTTTCAGGTTGTACTAACTGGACGGTATTTGTAGAGACCAATAGGAACCTAAGGAAGTAATGGCGAACCTTTTGGGCTTGGCATGTCAAAAATTTGGAAAATGCCTAACTTAACTCTGCTGGCGTATCACCCCTCCCCCCCCCAAAAAAAAAACAAAAGAAAAACAATTATTTACATATTCATCTATTTTCAAAAAATACAATACAATCATGTGTGTTTCTTATATAAGGAAACATCAAATAATTTCAAAAATGGCTCAAACTCAAACAGAGAGAATAGTTGCCGTCTGCTGATAGTAAACACAGGTGTGTCACCCGAAATGTCATGGCATGTTATCTTTGACACGTGTGTCACAGTTTTGCCATCACTGACCTAAGACATTCAAGATGTGTGTAGTTAATGTGATATCACGTTGGAGTGAATGTGAATGATAATATCTGCAAAGTATTTAGCAAATTGGTCACAGCATTAGAGATCTGTTATTTGCTTCTGGGGCCGATACTCTTCTATCTTAGGTCAGGATTGCTGGATGACACTATGCAGATGCAAAGTGGTGGAAAGGTAAATGTTATTTGCTGTCATCGCCACCACAGAATAAGTTCTAAGATGAATTCATAACTAACAATTGATCATATTCAGTTCTAGTTTGCCTGCATTGCAACACTAGGTGCTATTCCAGCTATTTTATATCCTATAGTTCTTGAGAGAATAAAGGATCTATGTTCTTAGTGTAGTAGGGTGAAATTAAGAAACAGTTGCATTTGTCACCTGCATGGCCCCTGATGAAAGAAGCTAGCTGATTTGCTGGCAAGCCAGTCCAATGGGAAATCTGATGGCAGTAGAGGGTCAGGGGAGTCCGGTTAAATAAGTCAATTTATGGATCAGGAAGTTTGGGGTCTTGGCAAGATATCCTGTGCCCAGTGCATTACCACCACTTATCCTGTACCCAGTGCATTACCACCACTTATCCTGTACTTCATCTGCCTCCCCATATGTTTTAACAACATATGTTTTAACAATCCAGACATATTTAGAAATAATATGAAAATGCAAATAAGATAAAAATTCACTTTTAGTTTTGCAAGCAAATTTGTCAGAGAATTCTCTTCTTACCTGCCTCACATTTTTATTTGAAGAGCATCACGTTTGGGCTACATTATAGCATTGCTGGGCATATTGGATTGGATCCAGCAATGCGCAAGTGGAAAAATAAATGGACTTAGCACAGTTCTTCTTGTGCAAGATTTTGCACAAAACCTAGTGTTTTCCTCCCAGATCTATTATAGTGCCCAGTAACTGGTTCACAATAGTCCTGTTCACAAGTTACAGTGAACACATGTCCGATAAGTGTACAGCGTACCCTTGATTTTTTCTTGATACACTTGTTGAGGGATTCTCAAGTTACGTTCAGCACATGTGCACCTGAACTTGTGATATAAACTCCACCTTTATCAGTTTCATTTATAACATTTATAAAATGAACATGCATTGGCTGTTCCTTACAAACTGGTGTATGCGTGCTTGTGCAGGATGTGCATGCAGTTGCTGTGACATAAACTGCCTCATATCTTGCACAAGTTGAAATGTGATTGGGGATAGAATCAGTCTGACTTACTGCAAGTGGCTACTGCTGTCTTTGCTTTGCATTTCTGCTTGCACAGGACCTCTTTGCAAGTGGAAATTTTGTACTGGTTCCAACCCTTTCTGAGAACAGGTTTGTATTTCAAGTGGCAAACTTCATATTTGCACTTTCGACCTTCTTCAGTTTCGTTGCCATCTAAACTGTGCTCTTGTAGCATTATAATCCTCTTCACTGCGGCAGATTATGATGATGTTAATACATATTTATAGCATCATATTGCAGGGAAGAAATGTATTCGAACCATGAGAGAGAAAGGACTTGTTGAAATACAATTGATTGTAGATAATTTTCATTCTTCACTATAGAAATAATGACCTTAAATTAAATGCATATAAACAAGAATTTTTAAGATTGCCTGAATTATCATAATAATTAATAAGGGTTCCCAGCAAATCTTTTGAGATTCTCCTTGACTGAACTGTTGACCATCCCTGCAGTGCAAACTTTAGGATACTAGTTGGAACAATCAAAAACTTTTTAAAATTAATGTATTTTTTCATCAGGATTCACTGATTTTTGTTTTGCTTTGCAAAGTTCTCCTCTAACCTGTTATTAAAATGTTCGAGCTGTCAATTGCATTCGTGTCTGGGTATTGATTCTTGTATCACTTGCTCTGGAGAGACTTGCACTTTGATAGATGGAAAGGACATCATGTTGATTTGATTTTCCTGCTACCCGTTGAGTACTTCCGTACTGAAATTCCTTCTCGTGACTAGCCTTAGTCTTTAAAGCAGCTGCCCCAGGTTGCAAATGAGTATTTTTAAAAACCACAAGTCTTGATTCACAAGTCTGTCATATCAAGTGTGGATAAAACATACTTATGTGCATGGGCCACATGGTTTACTTTTCTTCGGGAGCAGGACAATCCCTGGAAGTAAAAGCTACCTGCCTGCATGATGTGATGGTTAAAGTGTTGGACTAAGTTTGGGGAGACTTAGGTCTGCAGGCTCTACCATGGAAGCTTGATGGATGACTTTATACTTTAAGATACTCCTGGACTCCCATTTAATTTGCTGCAAAACGCTACAAATTCCACCTTACAGGGCTGCTGTGAAGATAAAACAAAGACCTGACAATGTTGTAGGCCCCTTTGGGGAGAAAATATGAATGAATTTATTGGGTTATTTCAGTGTTCAACTAGGCCTATAGGAGACTTGCAGAGTACCCATTTTTTCCATGGCTTATATTTTTTTCCTGAAAGATCTTGAACCTGCTTCACACATACTGTTGAAAGCATTTTTGAGCATACCACCCTAGGGACATGGGGACACCCATGTCCCCGGACACACTGCTTTAAATCACGTGGGAGGTGCCAGACACCCCCATGTGACCAAATGACATTCACCCCAGCTGCATGCCACAAGCCCTGCCCCCAGGAGCTGGCCTGCAGGGAGGAGGGGGAGGGGCTTGGTGGCAGGTGGCTGCGGCGCCCCTTTGGGTCACCCGCTGCCTCCAAGCCCCGTCCCCTCCATCTAGGCTGGCTTTCAAAAGCTTTCAAAATCTGGCATCTCCCAAGACAGAGGCTGGGGGCTGGGGCATGGCTCTCACTCTCTCTCCCACATGCCCAGGGGTGGGCATGGCCTCGGGCATGGCTCCTGTCCTCCAGCCCCCCGCCTCCATGCAGGCTGACTTTTGAAAGCTGGCTTTTGAAGGCTTTTAAAAGCCAGCTATCTGGCCTGCGGGGGAGGGGCATGACCCGGAGCCACGTGCCCATGTGCCGGGGGGCGGGGGAGCTCGGAGAAGGAATTTTCTCTGGGTGCCATTTCCACCCATACACCTCACTATCCTCCTATCAGTTTGGTAACTTTGAAAAGACATCATATTTTAAAGTGTTATAAAATTGTGCTACTGCAGAAGAGAGAAGGAAAAAAAGATTTCTCCATATACAATAGTGGTAGGAGTGAAGGCATCATTCTCCTCTGACACTGGCTATGCTTTCAAGATGATATCTCTTTCTCATTTCCCACAGCATGGAATCAAGACAAAGGCAACTAATTATTAGCTGTCTATGTCCTTCTCCCTTCCTTATGAACATAAACCAACAAACTAAAGGGAAACAAACCCCTACCTATTTATGTGTGTGTATTTTACTGACCTCTGAAGTAGATCCTTTTTTGGTTGAAATGTTTCAGGTCTTTAATGGTACTACATATGAAGAAGAAGAAGAAGACTTTATTTACGGTCAATGACCAAATATGTACTATATATGTGTAACCATTCTGGACTGTTTAGGTATTATACACTGGAAGTGTGCCTATTGAGTATATGTAACCTCAGCTTATGGGTCCTATGGGGCAGAACTTGGAAGGAGTTTGCAACAACTGAATTTTAAACAAAATTGTTTACTTTTCCTTGACCAGTGGTGAGATTCAAATCATTTAACAACCGGTTCCAGTGGTGGGATTCAAATAATTTAACAACTGGTTGTTTACAAGCACCATTTTAACAACCGGTTCTGCCGAAGCGGTGCGAACCTGCTGAATCCCACCACTGCATATAACACACATCAAGTATTAACATTTCACATAAAAATTCAAAGTTCTGTTTAAGTTTCATTTCAGGTCCCTCTAATTACAGTCGGAAAATACCAAGTCCATTTCTTCCTTCAAATGGGTGGCTCATGAAGACTCCAGATGTTGGTGTACTGGTTTCGAGATGATGAAGATCCCCCCAAAAACTCTCACCAATTACACACAAAAAGCTTTGAAACAATAAATTCTAATATTTACAATATAGCAAAAATAAACATCTCCCTTACCACTAGTTCCCAACAACATTGCAGTTACCTTAAACAAGGTGTTAAGAGCTTATAATAATGTATCAAGGTCCCAGACTGGTAGCCTTGCTTCCTCCAACTTCATGTTCTGCAGCCTTCTGCTTCTTTCAGTCTCCACCCCTTTCTGGGTCATCCCATTCTTAACATAGGGGTTACATATACACTTAATTTGGGTTTTGTGTGACTTGTTTTAAAATTTAATTATTTGCCACAGTGCAATGAAAATAATAATATATATTTTCCTCTTTTCTCTCACTTTCAAGCTCCTAGCTTCTCCCTTCCTTGTTACCTCCAATTCTCAAGAACTTTTCAGCTATTTATTGTTTGAAAGCCCCATGTATGTACCCAAGTCAAGGAGTGCATAGTAATAATTTAATTTTAAAAGTCTGTCAGTGTACTGTGGAGGTGTATGCCAAGTAATCGCATTGTGCTTTTAGGGGCAGAGGTGTCATCAGGAAAATGCTGGGGAAGATGGGATTGCACATTACCTCAGAACAGAAACGGAGTGAGGGGAAACTGCACCTGGGGCGCATGCATGCATGCCCTGCATCCCTGCCATGGTGCCACCTGCCCCACCCCGGAATGCCCCCTCCACAGCCTGGCTATGCCTCCGCTGCGGTTCCGCCTGGGGCGTTGCACCCCCCTGCCTTTGGGCGCTACACCACTGCCTCAGAATCAAAGTCTGAGGCTTTGTGGTAGAGTAGGCAAATGGAGAAGAGCCTCTGCCATTTCACTTTTCACTTTTCACTTTTACTAGTGGGAAGTGTGTGGGAACTGCATTTAATATGCAGGAAAATATAATTTGTAAATGGTGGTATGCTTATGAACCAGGATTGCCAGTTTCCTAGAATTGCAATTTCCCTCCACACTGCTGAAATCTGTTCCTCTGGTGAAAATGGCTGCTTTGGAGGGTGGACTGAATGGGATTTATACGCTGCTGATACCCTTCCTCACCCCAACCCCCATCTTCCCCAGCCTCCACTCTCAAATCCCTAGGAATTTCCCAGCCCAGACCTAGTAACCATATTATTAACTGAAGCTGGGGATGATTCCAAAGCAGCAATGCAGATTAATGTCTTGGTGTACATGATTTGCACCTGAACTCCAATCAAAATTCCAATAAGCGAATGCCCCTATACCCAATTATATAAAAAAGGTTTGGAATATGTTTCTTTTAGGAAATGTCACTTGCTTTGGAAGCGGTAAAGGCCCAGGTTTAGGCTAAATACAGGGAGACAACTGTAAAAGCACCACTGCTTTCATCATAGTATCTCTCTGTCTTCCTGTTTCCACTGGATCCATAATCCATAGTTCCTCCTGGATTAGAGTTGATGGTTGATTAGCAAAAAGCTCTTCAGGCAATGGCAGAGGCAATCAGCTCTGCAGTCAATCTCCTCTGGAGAAGGCTGATTTGCAGCCGTCTGCTCTCCACAGTGAGTGCACTGCTCAGGAATATAAATACTATTAATCCCTCACATTAATATCATCAGCTTTGATCGTCCTTCCCTATTATCATCTCCTTGCTGTTAATGAAACAGATAGCCACTGGGGACAGGCAAGGGGGAACTGGCCTAATCAGTATGTGGTGGCTGGAAAACTGTAACTAAATTGACAAGTCTGACAGATTAGGGAGTTGAAGAACCCTAACAGAGGTGATGCAAATTAAGCACTTTCTAATTTCCCCTTGTCTATTGAAGCTGGGATTGTATGCCTTAAAATAAACGCAATGTTTTGAGGAAGATTATGCCCTGGTTCTTTTTATATCCTGACTCTGGCCCCGCCCTGGTCAGCTCCTGTTTCTGAGATAGGCCTTGGATACTTCAGAATGACTTTAAAACTTTAACCACCTGGCCTTAAAATAAGGAGTGGCTGGCAGCACTAGATCCTGAGGGGTAGGGTAGGAAAAGTGAAGAGGCAAATGGGAACAAGAACAAGTGGGAGAGCAAAACATATAATTATAGAGTTAGAAGGGACATTAATGGTCATCTAATTCAACCCCTTGCACAAAGTAGGAAATTCACAAATACTTCCCTCTCATTCCCCCAGTGACCCCTTCTCTATGTCCAGAATAAAGCAAAAAACGTACAGAATCCCTCACCAATCCAGCCTGAAGGAAAATTCCTTCCTGCCCTCAAAGTGGCAATCAGCATCACCCAAAGCATGTGAGAAGGGACCATAAGAGCTGAGCACTGACTAATTCCTCCCCACTGTCACTTTCATGATCTGCCTAAGTTCAAAGAATCGGCATTGGAAAAGTGAAGAGGCAAATGGGAATAAGAACAAGTGGGAGAGCAAAACATATAATTATAGAGTTAGAAGGGACATTAATGGTCATCTAGTTCAACCCCTTGCACAAAGTAGGAAATTCACAAATACTTCCCTCTCATTCCCCCAGTGACCCCTTCTCTATGTCCAGAATAAAGCAAAAAATGTACAGAATCCCTCACCAATCCAGCCTGAAGGAAAATTCCTTCCTGCCCTCAAAGTGGCAATCAGCATCACCCAAAGCATGTGAGAAGGGACCATAAGAGCTGAGCACTGACTAATTCCTCCCCACTGTCACTTTCATGATCTGCCTAAGTTCAAAGAATCGGCATTGCTGTCAGGTGACCATCTAGACTCTGCTTAAAAACCCTCCTAAGGAGATCCTACCACCTCCTACAAAAGCCTGTTCGTCTAGTGCAGTGATGGCGAACCTTTTTGAGACCAAGTGCCCAAATTGCAACCCAAACCTCACTTATTTATCGCAAAGTGCCAACATGGCAATTTAACCTGAATGCTGAGGTTTTGGTTTAGAAAAAACCAGTTGGCTCCCTCTTCCTCCACCCCATGCACTCGAGCAGGGGGCAGCCTGCTCTAGCCTCCAGCAAGTGTCTTGTGCACCCCTCTGTGCCTCTCTAGCATCTCTGCCTCCTCTGCGCCCCCTCCCAGGCAGCAGCCACCTGGAGCACAGGCACCAGGCCCGCCAGCTGAGTCCTCCCTGCTCACTGCGGTGGCCGCATGTCATGCTCAGTGGCCCAGGCCAGCCTAGATGTGTGTGTGTGTTTGTGTGTGTGGGGGGGTGATTTTCCGCCCCCACATGACAAACTCTGTGTGCGCTTGCCCACAGAGAGGGCTCCGAGTGCTACCTCTGGCACCCGTGCCATAGGTTTGCCATCACTGCTCTAGTGGAAAGTGCCATCAGGTTGCAAATGATTTGCAATTGCTGCCTCCCTGTCCTTCCTTGATGGTCTCCCATCCAAGTGCTATCCTGGTGCATCCAAGGCAAGGCAGAGCATCCAAGGCAAGGCAGAGCACATCTCAAGACTAAGCTACCATGAGCAATTCCAGCAGAGGTATGAGCCAGCATTGCCAGGACCACTCAGTCCAGACCCTGCTACCAGTCAGTCTTTGAAGAAGATGAGTTTGGATTTATACTCTGCTTTTCTCAACCATAAGGAGTCTCAAAGCAGCTTACAAACCCCTTTCTTTCTTGTCTGCACAACAGACACCTTGTGAGGTACATGGGGCTGAGACCCCTTCCGAACATGCAGAATAATGCACTTTCAGTCCACTTTCAGTGCACTTTGCAGCTATGCGGAATAGCAAAATCCACTTGCAAACACTTGTGAAAGTGGATTGAAAGTACGTTATTTTGCATGTGCAGAAGGGGCCTATGAGGTGGTATGGGAGGAGACAACTGGTGAGCTAACACTTCTCACTACTGCTGATGAAGAGCTTAAACCCAGTGAACCCTGTCACTCTAGTGCAGGGGTAGGGAACCTTTAACACTCAAAGAGCCAATTGGACCCGTTTTCCACGGGAAAAGAAAACACTTGGAGCCGCAAATAATTTTTGACATTTAAAATAAAGATAACACTATATATAGAGGGTTTTTTTACCTTTTACTCTGCTCATTCTGAGAAGCGCATGGATGCGGCTTGGCCTCGCCAGCCTCCCGGAAAGGACCCGCCCCGCTCCAATGGGGTGGGTGAGAGGGGAAGCTCGCGGCGCGGCCCAGCCGACTTGGTGCACCCGCTCTGCTGCCTGCAAGGCGGGCAAGGATGGGGCCAGCAGCTCGGCTCGTGGAGCCACAATGCAAGGGCAGAAGAGCCGCATGCGGCTCTCGAGCCACAGGTTCCCTACCCCTGCTCTAGTGGAGCGGTACTTGGCACTGTTTGACCTGGACTACTAGCTCCTTTCTAGGGCACAAGCCCGCCATGAACTTTCCCAGCTTATTAAATGCCTCAACCATTCTGGCTATCTTTCCTGCCTGGATCAAGGCATGCATTAAGACTTTTTGTTGGACAAGACACAGTTCTATTTTGCAGAGTAAATAATTAATTATATTGCCTGTAGTGGTCTTGGAGTAATTTTACCATTCCTTTTGATAGGTTATAAGATTCCACTCAAGACATGAGAAAGGAGGATTCATTCTGGAGGGTGGGAGGTCTGTTGCACTGCTATACTGTCTGAGTACACCTTTCTGGAAAGTGTGTATGTATGTGTGTGTGGAGGTAGTGCATTCCATCCACTCTTCCACTGTAGTTTTTTCTCTAGAATGTAAGCTTTTCCTTAAAATGGGAGAAAGAAAGAGCTAAATCTCTCTGCCTTCTCCAATTTGTGGACATAAAAATGAATGGAGCACAAACAATGGTGCTGCAATAGCTCTGGGAGACATAAGAACATCTCTAATCGCATCTCTCTAATGGAATCAAGCACGGTTGTCTCCTGCACTCACGCTCATCACCATATAATATTGAGGAATAGCAGATATCTGCCCACCATTCACATTTTTCAGCAAAATATAACTTTGAAAATATCTTTTGCAAATATGGCTTCTTATTTACCATTGCTTTGTCTTCATGCCTTGCCAGCCCCAAGAAGCAGCTGCAGTAATTTATGGACAGAGCTTTGTTTTTCACAGAAAGGAACTGGCGACAAGCACAGAGGTTCGGACAGGGCCAAAATAATTTTTGCTACACCGCAGTTCATCAGAGAGAGCAGTGTCTGCCTGGATCATCAGTAATTAAATTCTCTGCTGCTGCTGCTGCTGCTGGAGAGTGGGAAAGTTGTGTGCCACAGAAAATGATTCCCTTCCATTTGTGTGGAGCCAAAGTTGCATAGCAGTTATTTCTTCTGTGTGTCATGGTAGAGATTGTCTTCAGAGGCTATTTGCCAACTATTTTCGATGCAGAAATGGTAAGAGGTTTGGAACATGTTCTTGTTTTAGGCAGCGGCACTCCCATTAATGGTTTCAAAAAAGCCCAGTCATGGTTGTCTGTATGCAATAATTTCTCAGTCATGGCATGCAAGTAAAGTAATTATGGAGGAGAAGTCGATTTATGGCTACCAATCTTTATCCTCCTTGATCTCAGATTGCAAATGCCTTAACAGTCCAGGTCCTCGGGAGCAACAGCCGCAAAAGGCCATTGGTTTCACATCCTGCATGTGAGCTCCCAAAGGCACCTGGTGGGCCACTGCGAGTAGCAGAGAGCTGGACTAGATGGACTCTGGTCTGATCCAGCTGGCAGTTTGAAATAGCTGTTTTACACATTATGGTATAGATAGGTTGTATCTTGGCTGATGAGTTTGGATTATGAGTATGTTGTATGTGGAAAAGGGATTTTAACTCCTCTCCACACACCATTTTTATGCCCTGAATATGCCCATTTTTATGCCCTAATTGGCTCATTGAAGAAAACAAGTGTTCATGCCCAGGAACATGCAGAGATTCTATGGCAGATGTTCAGGGGTTTAGTGGTAGACAAGAAAGTGTGAGACCTCTGTTCCCTTCAAGAAAGACTATCCCTCATAAATCTATCAGGCTCCTTTCTCTTTGCTATCATAGCTGCTCTGGGGACTGTATTCTAAAATTTTGCACCTCATAGCTTGAATTATGAATCTGATTTCCACCTCAAATGTATTAATGGCTACTTTATAACCCATTACTACTTATACCATTGTCGTCTTTTCACCTGAACATCTGTCTTTTCTTCTCTTTTTCCCTTTAATGTATTTATAGCGCACACTCATATCCCTGTTCAGTCTCTTCTTTTTCTAATAGGAGTGTTTATCTTGCCTTTCAGTCATTGTCCTCATAAGTTGATACTAATTTTGTCCTTTTGAGGTGGAAAACCACCATTTTATTTTCCCTGAGAAGTCCCTGAACAAGCTGAAGCATAAAGAAAGACCAGAAGACCCTGACCTTCCACCAGCATGTTCCCTTGGCAACAGCCAATTTGCTATTATGGTGTTGAAAGTGAAATTCTGGTCAGTTCATATGAAATAGCAGCCTCCTATTCAGACTGGGTCAAAAAGAATTCACAAGTGAATTTGGTTCCCTGGAAACAAGTACAATTCTGCTAGGGAGTAATAGCCTTCTTTGACTCTAGGTGATATGATCCGTGATGGAGCCTTCATTTTCATTTTTAAGACTGAGCAGGATTAAAAATATATTATAGTTCTTCATCATGGGGCCAGATGCAGAGAAAATAAGCCACATCCAACTATTTATGAACCCCTGCATGTTTCAAGCTATATATTGAATAATTTTACCGCAGCATGTAGTTCCATGTTCAGCTCTTCAAGCAGTGAGATGTTCCAGGTCAACAGTTCTTGGGGTGGTTTCCTTGGTGAAAAGAACACTGGAGGCGTTTGCAGCATACATGGAAAACATAGGGTTGAACCATAAGCATTCTTTTGCCAATTGCAGAAAAGATGGCTCAGTGGTAGAGCATCTGCTTGTCAGGCAGAAGCGCCCGGGTTCAATCCTTGTCTTTTCCAATTAAAAACATCAGGTTGGAGGTGCTGGAGAAGACCTCAGCTTGAGACTCTGGAGAGCTGCTGCTAGTCTGAATGGCCAATACTGAGTGGGCTGATGGTCTAATTCAATATGAGGCAGCACCTTGTGTTCAAGTTACCATTTGTGCAATATAGCTCAAAACAATGCTGTGTGTGTGTCCTTCCTTCTGTGTCTCTGCCATACTGAGAATTGTTGTTTCTTGACACTAATATTTGCCCTTTTCCTTCAGCTGTGGGGCTCACTTCTGGCAAGATCTATTTGTTGGTGGTTTCAGCAGATACATCACAGCTGAAGAGGTCCATCTCCTAATAATTTGTGTCCACTGAGAAAATATCCACACTCTTTAAGAAACATTACCCCTACTTTGTCATAGATTTTTTGCATGACCACATTAAACCATGCTATAGTAACCAGATGCCAAACTCAAGCCAGGCTTTGGGCCTGATTGAAAGGGTTTAGATTTATACTGAAGAAGAAGGGTTTGGGTTTATACTGTTTTTCTTTGCTGTAAGGATACTCAAAGTGGCTTACAAGCTCCTTCCCTTCCTCTCCCCACAACAGACACCTTGTGAGCTGGGGGGGGGGGGGCTGAGAGAGTTCTCAGAGAACGGTGACTAACCCAAGGTCACCTAGCAGGAAACAAATCCAGTTCATCAGATAAGAGTCTGCCACTCATTTGGAAGAGTGGGGAATCAAACCCACTTCTCCAGAGTCCATTGCTCTCAACTGCTACACACATTAAGGCTGCAACCCTCTGGACGGTTACTTGGGAGCAAGTTTCATAATACTCAGTAACAATTACTTTTGAGGAAATATTTGTATTTATGGCATGATTTTTTATTTGTGGAAATGGTTGTATGGGCTTGAGCATTCTACTTGTGTTGAGTTGCATGGTGGAGCTTTTCCACTGTGGAGCAGGTAGCACTAGGAACTCTGCTCTTACAAGCCTGAAAAGCACCTTGCATCAAAGGAAAGCATCAGCATCAGACGATGAAGAGGGGTGCAAGTAGAAACAAGGCTGAGAATGATAAATAGCCACCTGAAGGCAGCTTTGTGAAACAATGGTAGGCCATCAAATATTCGTCAGATCATTTGAAATTACATTTTTTGTGATCAGGAGTGAAAGGAGATAGATAGATAGATAGATAGATAGATAGATAGATAGATAGATAGATAGATAGATAGATAGATAGATAGATAGATAGATAGATAGATAGATAGATAGATAGATAGATAGATAGATAGATAGATAGATGATACTGAAACAAACAAATATTTTCAAGAAGAAGCCACTATTCATGAATTCCATACAATTCCATATCCAGTGATGAAGTGGTAGGAAAACCTATCTAGATTTCCCAGGTTGTTGGTTATTCTTTGGACCAAAAGCAGGATCTTGGTCCAGATTCAGCAAGCGTTCTTAATCTTTCACTTTTCCATGCTTGTATGTATATCAGTACTGCACGTCCCTCTTCTTTGTCTCCAGAAGGTCTGGATGGAAAGCTGTATTTAATTTTTTTTAACCTTTGATGCTGGGATGGTTGATATTGATTGCCTCCTGGGTCTTTCACTGAAGCTTCGGAAGCAGCAGAGAATCTCTCTACACCTACCAATCTCTGGAATATTATAGAATTATGCTGTGCCATGTTCGTGGTCTTATGTGTTAACTAAAAATGTGCAGACAGCAATATTAAAAGTTATAACATATTACATTGTTCATATTCTTTCTTGTTAACAAATAAATTCTATATTTAATTAGAGGGGTTATGAACTTTCAATGATTTGAATTTTTGCCTCTTAGTGAAACTGCTATTTTTTTCCCCTAGTGGTCTTTGGTTCTTATGGTTCAAATTTTTGCCAGCAGTCTTCAAAGATATGTCATGTTGATACCACATGACATCACTACACTGTGCCAGGCATTATTGGCCATCAACTTAGACAACCCTGTATTGTGAGGAATGTGACTGCATAATTACTCTAATGTTATCTGTCAGTGAGTAGTTGAGGGTGGGAGAACCGATGGCAAAGGTGTTGTAGGGAAATGACAGAGAGAGATGAAAACACCATCAAATCAAAATTAATAAAACCCTTCAATGTCAGAAAATTGTTTAAGCATTTGGTTTTGTGCTTTGTTGTAAAGTAAAAAGTAAATGACATTTTGATGTAAGCTTACATTTAATGTCAGGAAGCAAAAAAGATTGCGAAAAGCAGAAGATGTAATTAACATTAATAATATATCCAATAAGTTTTTATTGCACAGTGCTTAAAGAAATAACTTTTAAAACAATGGTGATTTCCACACAGTCCAAATATAATGGGGAAGAACTTCGCACAAGGGTCTTCCTCAAAATGGGTACAACCCATTACAGTTTCCTCAACCCAGGTTTTACAAATACCGCTTAATTAGCCATTCTTTTTGGAGAAACCAAAGGAGCTACAGCAACCTGGACTGTTTGCAATCTCTTCCTGGAGGGGTGAAATTTCCAGTGCGAAGGCAAACAGGGGAAACCGTGTTCATTAATAATGTGTATTATTGTGCTTTGCAGAAACCACCAATGCTAAACACTTACTATTATAATAATTCAATAGGAATTTGGAGCAAAAGATTACATTTCCAACAGCAGTAAAACATCAACTTAATTACATATAACTTCTTACATGGATAGACCAGACCTACACTGGCTACAGGAGTGGATGCTCTAGGGCAGTGGTTCTCAATCTTCCTAATGCCGCAACCCTTTAATACAGTTCCTCATGTTGTGGTGACCCCCAACCAGAGGTGGGATCCAACCAGTTCTCACCACTTCTCTAGAAGTGGTTACTAATTTTTTCTGAGTGCCGAGAAAGGGTTACTAAAGCAACCTCCCTGCCCAATAGGGACTGGAGATGTGTGTGTGCGGTGGCGCCACTGTTTGAATCCCACCACCATCGGAACCTGTTATTAAAATGTTTAGATCACACCACTGCCCCCAACCCCTAACATTTATCCATTTTACAGATGGAGAACACTGATGCAGAGAGTCTTAGGCGACCCCTGTGAAAGGGTTGTTCGACCCCCAAAGGGTTGTTCAACCCCAGGTTGAGAACCACTTCTCCATAGAGACTGGGAGAAACTGTCATCTATACAAAAGGGATTATTTTTACAATATGTTATATCAAATACAAAGAAGACATCTTTTAAAAATAACATTTGGTCAAATCCCATCTCTACGGTTGTTATTCTAAAACATTATTTAAAAGCTCCACTGTTTGAGAAGCAAGAGTTGCTGCAGTTTATAATATGTTAATTGGCCCATAAGATTGATTTTCCATAATTTATAACGATATTATGAAATAATAGGAAGCTCAAAAGGCATTGTATGCAATCCCAGCAATTAACATAAGATTATTTCCCCCACTATTGAAGTACCTGATAGAGAATTGTCTTGTATAAGATCACATGGTGCATTAGCATTGTGGCAGAGAGGTGTTAGAACTGAATCTCCTGATTCACAAAGTGGATACAGATGACCATTTACATACATCCAATAGTGATGCTGCAGAAGAGGCTGAGGAACAACCAACCCAAACTGCTCCATTGGAGAAAATGATTTACTTTCATTATAGCTTATAATAATACGGGTGAGCTGACAATCATTTTACTGATAAACCTTTCCAAATTACTTCAAAGCAGCCAGGAACTGGAGGAAAAAGACTCATTTATTTTAACTAAATTTTGAAAAGTGACAACAAGCATGGTATTTTCTTCAGGGCCCTGACAGTAGGTAAATGGAGCATGGCCTCCATTCCTGCCAGTGCCCAAGGGGAGACCTGGTAACTAGAATAGCCAAACTTAGAGATTTTAAGGTGTCGCCTGAGAAGGGTGGGATTTGGAGAGGGAAGGGACTTCAATGGGATATAATGCCATTGCCTCTACATTTTTTGCAGGTGAACTGATTTCTCTTATCTGGAGAGAGCTGTAATCCCAGGAGATCTCCAGCTTCTACCTGGAGGTTGGCAATCCAATTGGCTACCCTCGCACAGTAACAGAACCCTAGATCATTTCCAATATGTACATACATATGTTTGCATGTCTGCATTTTATCATATCAGTGACTACTTTGACATGTTGAAATACACACTGTTCTGGAGGCCCAGATTCATGCTTTCATTAGGAGCCTATGCCATCGTGATGAGAAAGGATAAGAACTTCCTTGGTTAGATCAGTGGCTAACTTTGTTTTTTGAGAACTCTCATTTGTAGGCCCTGACTAATATTTCTCCCAGCATTCCCACCTTTGCATTATCTCCTCCCTTTCCTGGACTGTTTCTCCTAATGCAAACCTGCACAGCACTTCTACTCCTCATAGCAGGATCTTCTACAAATCTCCTTTTTAATGGCCTGCATATTTTCTGTTGCTGGTACATCCTCCCAAAAGGGTAAAACAAGAATTTACCTTGAGGCCTTCCAATGAGGCGACAAGATGGAACAAAGAGCTTAATGGACAACTTGAATGGGCGTGGCTCTTTTATGATCAGTGTTAATTGCCTGTTTTTAATGATGTATTTTTGTTACTGTAATAGATTATTATTTTGAATTGTTTTGGTTGTAGTCAACCATCTTGGGTCCTGACTGTGCTTTAAAAAATACATCCGGGTCCATATAAACACATTTGGTAAAATCTGTCAAAAACTACCTCTCAAGTTGATATCTGGGACCTTGTTTTAGGCACTCCCAAGAGTTTGTGCAAGTCCAGAAGATTTTGGTCTTTTGTTTGAGCAGCAGATCACCATAGCATGTATTTGTGAAACTACTAAAAGTCCAGAACCCCACTGGGGACATTGAGCAAGCAAGGGTCAATCTTTTCTATTGTTGCCCACACATTTACCCCTTTTTTCTTTTGGGAAGGCATTCATTTTATTGGTGTAGTGTGGGAGGAAACAAAGAAAAGTTTTTTAGGGATACAGCACTAGAAGGAGGTGAATTTTTTTTTGAACTATGGAAACACCAGGAGAACTTTAAACTTGTCCCTAACCTTAGAACTCCAGTTCAATCCTTCGGTCCAGCTAATTCATTATTGTTCACAGATCTTTGCAGAGACTCCAGATGATTTATGGTTTCACATCAAAAACATACAAAATTCATGGATGCAGATCCTCATGCCATTTGTCATTTGAATGTGCAGTGTAGGACCTTTGCTTAGACAGTCAGTGGCTGTTAGATCATCCAGACTGCCTTATTTAATTTGTATCTAGCCAGTGAGTCAGAGTCACTTTTTTATTCATGGAAGTTTGGTAGAAATGTTTCATTCAAGCACAATTTGTATGCACATTTATTGCCATATCGAGATGGAAGTTGTAAATATGGCTGAATGTGCACCCAATAAGTATCTTTGCCCTCACAGTCCATAGACACTGGTCTACCCCTTGCTGATATTCTGTCCTTTCCTGTGCATCCACACCTCAGGCAATTGTGAACAACAGATCAGCCAGGCTGTGAAATCTAGATGAAGTGAGTTGTGCTGTGATAATATAAGAAAGATGTCTGTATTATAAAGGTACTCACCGTCAGCTGCCAGTTTAGTATATAAATGCATCACTGAAGAAATGAAAGAAGAGGAGCAGTTAAGAGGGACAAAGAGAGACTTTAAGTGACAGTGCTCAGTTTATATTCTGTCAGACACACCTTTGACTGGACAAATCCTGTGTTTGAAGAGTCTAAATTATACCAGTTTCCTGGTCTTGAGGTGATGCCCACTATGAGTATTTGAGTATGTGCATTGATTGCTGCAAATAGTAGTCAACCTTGCATAGTTAAAAAACGTTTTCCCTTGAATTCCCCTCTCCCTTCCCCACAAGCTGTGAAAGCTCCTTACCCAATAAGTAATTGCTGAATTTTTAAAGGAAATGGTAGAAGGCAGTATTTTAGAAGCACAAACATAGACACAGATGGCTAAATAATCTCTATTTTAGGAGTGTATCTTTTAAAAAATCATAATTTCAGGTTAGGATTTTGAGTAGAGTACTGTTTTTATTATCTTGATTTTTTTTTGGTAAGTGTTGTTACTGGTTCAAGGTATTTATGGATCCCTAAAATTTGGGACCATTATTTTGTCATCCACTGCTTCTCTTACAGAAGAAACAGGGAAGAAGCTAGATAAAGAGGGGGAGCAAGCCCTGGCCTTACCATGCCAGTAACATGCTGTAATCTTCTCCTTGGTAAACAGGCAGCAGGATCTTGAACTTCCATGAAGTTTGGCTGTCTTAGTGGCTATTTCCTCCCCTATCACTGATTTTTTTTTAAATGGCAGCAATTGAATAGTGTTATATCTATATACAATATAGCAATATGTGTGTCAAGTTAAGAACATAAGAACATAAGAACAAGCCAGCTGGATCAGACCAGAGTCCATCTAGTCCAGCTCTCTGCTACTCACAGTGGCCCACTAGGTGCCTTTGGGAGCTCACATGCAGGAGGTGAAAGCAATGGTCTTCTGCTGCTGCTGCTCCCGAGCACTTGGTCTGCTAAGGCATTTGCAATCTGAGATCAAGGAGGATCAAGATTGGTAGCCATAGATTGACTTCTCCTCCATAAATCTGTCCAAGCCCTTTTTAAAGTCATCCAGGTTAGTGGCCATCACCACCTCCTGTGGCAGCATATTCCAAACACCAATCACACGTTGCGTGAAGAAGTGTTTCCTTTTATTAGTCCTAATTCTTCCCCCCAGCATTTTCAATGGATGCCCCCTGGTTCTAGTATTGTGAGAAAGAGAGAAAAACTTCTCTCTGTCAACATTTTCTACCCCATGCATAATTTTATAGACTTCAATCATATCCCCCCTCAGACGTCTCCTCTCCAAACTAAAGAGTCCCAAACACTGCAGCCTCTCCTCATAAGGAAGCTGCTCCAGTCCCTCAATTTCAATAATGAGGAGGAAAAATGGGAGGTGTCTAAGGAAACCAGGATGGCTGTCTAAAGAGCTTTCAACTGAGCTAAGATTTAAGAAGGACATGTACAAGAAATGGAAAAGGGGAGAAATCACCAAAGAGGAATTCAAACAAATAACCAGGATATGTAGGGAGAAAGTCAGGAAAGCTAAAGTTCACAATGGCCTGAGGCTTGCCAAAGAACAAACAACAAAAAAGCTTTTTGGTTAGGTCAGGGGTAGGGAACCTTTAACACTCAAAGAGCCATTTGGATCCGTTTTCCACGGGAAAAGAAAACACTTGGAGCCGCAAATAATTTTTGACATTTAAAATAAAGATAACACTGTATATATTGGGTTTTTTACCTTTTAATCCACTCATTCTGAGAAGTGCATGGATGCATGGGGCCAGCGGCCTGGCCTTGCCGGCCGCCGGGAAAGCACCCGCCCCGCTTGAACAAGGCGGGTGAGAGAGGAAGCCCGCAGCGCTGCCCAGCCGACCGTGGGCAATTGGTGTGCCCGCCCTGCTGCCTGCAGGGCGGGTAAGGATGAAGCCAGCGGCTCAGCTCGTGGAGCCGCAGTGCAAGGGCAGAAGAGCCGCATGCGGCTCTCGAGCCGCAGGTTCCTTACCCCTGGGTTAGGTCAATAGTAAAAGGAAGAAAAAAAATTAGGTTAGAATCACTGCATGGAGAAGATGGCAAAATGTTAACAAGGGATGGAGAAAAGGTAGAACTACTCAACAGCTTCTTTGCCTCAGTCTTTTCCCCAAAAGGAAACGGTGCTCATTCAGGGGGAAATGAAACAGAAGATACAGTAGGAGAAATTTAGCACAGAATTAATCAGGTAGTGCAGGAATACCTGGCTACTTTAAATGAATTAAAATATTCAGGGCCTGATGAGCTACATGCCAGGGTATTAAAAGAACTGGCAGGAGTAATCTCAGAACCACTTGCTATCATCTTTGAGAACTCCTGGAGAACAGGAGAAGTTCCAGTGGACTGGAGGAGGGCTTTTTCCCCATCTACAAAAAGGGGAAAAAAGAAGACCCTAATAATTACCATCCAGTCAGCCTGACATCATTACCAGGGAAGATTCTGGAGCAGATGATTAAACAGACCGTCTGCCAGCACTTAGAAGGGAATACTGTGATCACAAAAAGTCAGCATGGATTTCTGAAAAACAAGTCATGCCAGACTAATCTTATCTCTTTTTTTCATAGAGTGACAAGCTTGGTAGATAAAGGGAATGCTATGGATTTAGTATACCTTGATTTCACTTAGAAAAGAAACACCTTATAAAGCATAATGCATAATGACAAGGTGCCCCATAATATTCTTGCAAGTAAGCTAGTGAAATGTGGACTGGACAATGCTACTTTTAAATGGATTTCTAATTGGTTGAATGACTAAACTCAAAGTGTGCTCATCAATGGCTCATCATCATCCTGGAGACAAGTGACTAGTGGGATGCCACAGGGTTCTCTCCTGGGCCCAGTTCTATTCAATATTTTTATCAACAACTTGGATGATGGAATAGAGGGCATGCTAATCAAAATTGCAGATGACACCAAAATAGGAGGGGTACATGACCTAGACAGATTAGAGAGCTGGGCCAAAACAAACAAAATGCATTTCAACAGAGATAAATGTAAGATACTACACTTAGGCAGAAAAAATGAAATGCACAGATATAGGGTGGGTGTCACCTGGCTTGACAACACTACATGCGAAAGGGAGCTGGGAGTCTTAGTAGACCACAAACTGAACATGAGTCACCAGTGTGATGCGGTGGCCAAGAAAGCCAATGTGATTCTGGGCTTTATCAATGTAGTATAGTGTCTAGATCAAGGGATGTAATGGTATGTCTCTATTCTGCATTGGATAGACCTCACCTGGAATATTGTGTACAGTTCTGGGCACCGCAATTCAAGAAGGATATTGACAAGCTGGAATGGGTCCAGAGGAGGGCAAATAAAATGGTAAAAGGTCTGGAATCCTTGCCCTACAAGGAGAGACTTCGGGAGCTGGGTATGTTTAGTTTGGTGAAGAGACAGTTAAGAGGTGACATGATAGCCATGTTTAGATCTTTGAAGGGATGTCATGTTGGTGAGAAAGCAAGCTTGTTTTCTGCTGCTCCAGAGACTAGGACCAGGAGTAATGGGTTCAAGGTGAAGGAAAAGAGATTCCACCTAAACATTAGGAAACACTTCCTGACAGTAAGGGCTATTCAACAGTGGAATGCACTACCTCAGAGTATGGTGGAGTCTCCTTCTTTGGAGGGTTTTAAAGAGATGCTGGATGGCCATCTGTCTGGAGTGCTTTGATTGTGTGTTCTTGCATTGCAGGGGGTTGGTCTTGATGGCCCTTGGGGTCTCTTCCAACGTTATGATTCTATGATTCTATACTCTTTTGTAGATGGGCCATGGTATGCGATCCCTTTCAGGAACTTCCTGCCTGTCCTGCTGAATATTTCACTACTTAAAAATGAAATGGTCCTGGATGAACCAACAATATCCAATCTAGTGAGGAATATGAGTGGGAAATATTTTTTTAAAAAGCTCATGTGCATAGGAAACAAAACAGAACAAGTCTGGTCAGGATAAGACACAAGTCCTTGCAAGTCTGCCTTTTGACCTGCTAGATTATGTGTTTCAACCTGATCAAAGGTACAGCCAATGTATTCACCTGTCCATCAAATCACTGGTCTCTTGACTGTCCTACTCCTTCATTCTCCTTGTCTACCTATGTGTCTTTCTGAATGTTATTCACTAACATCCTTTTTCAGACTCCTCATGTTGTGTTTGGTCCCAACACTACTGGGACTTGTACAGTAGTGTTACCATCTCTGAATTGCAAAAATACCTGGATATTTTGGAAGTGGAGCCTGGGTAGATCAGGGTTTAGGAACAGGAGAGACCTTAAGGCAGGCATAATGCCTCAGGGTCCATCTTCCAAAGGAGCCCTTTTCTCCAGGTTAACTAATCTCTGTAACCTGGAAACCAGAAGTAATTCCAGGAGATTTCCCTCTACCAACTGGAGACTGGCAACCAGAGCAAGCTGTATAATGAAGTAAGATGAAGTGAGGCTGTGGCCTCAGGCAGAAAATTCTGAAATGATGCGATGTTATAACAGAGGTAGCTTCTAACACCAATAAAACACCTTATAAAACACCTAAACCAATACTAGAGAGCAAAGGAAAGAAAAATAAGAAGCCTTTGAAACCATAACTCGATAAATAATTGATTTTCAAGACTTGAGTGATTGCCAAATCCACCAAATCACTCTAAATTGCACTTACAACTTTAGTTTCTTTTCACTTAGAAAAGAAACAAAGATGCTAAATTAATAAGTAGTGACCCAGGAGAGTGCGGAGAAGACTCCAGGTACTGAGAGGACAAGAAATTAAGCTGCATTACAAGTTCCTAAATAATGGCAACCGAAAGAACAGCAGCTAAAACTTTAAATGGAGAAGTAAAAACCCCAGAGAAATTCAATGGTAATAACCATGAATATATACAAGGAGTGAAACAGCTCTTTGAAAAAATTGCTGCAACTCAAGAAGAAATTATTTTCATGTAATTTTAATGGGCTTAATAGCTCAAAAAAGAGAAAACTTGTCTATCGTTATTTACAAAAGTTAAAGCAAGATGTAATATGACTACATATTAAGAAGGGATTTGAAGATTATATTGGTGAAGAAAACGTAGGAACTCTTATTCTTGCTGGTTTTTCAAGAAAAAAGAGGGGAATTGCTTTTTATATTCAAAAATACTTAAAACTAAAAGAGATTATTGTAGATCTTGAAGCAAGAATACTAGGAGTAGAAATAGATTGGGTAGGCACCCAAATCTTCTTGGTTGCCAAACACACTCCGAACAAAAATAAATATTATTGTTATAAAAAATTATCAGATTTAATCCTTGAGCAACCATATGAAAATATTGTACTATTAGGAGATTTCAATTGATTTGTATTGATAAGCTTGACAAATTATTAGATAATAGTAATAATGTTAAAATTAAAAAAAAAACAATTACCGAGATAATTTGTGGATCTTGTTCACCATTTGAGCTTAAAGACATCTGGAGAGAGAAGGGAACATAAAAGTTTTTCCAATAGACACTATTCGCATTCCAGAATTGATATAACTTGGACAAATGGACAATTAATAGGAAAAACCAAAAAGTTTTCGATAGAGCCAAGAATTATTTCAGATCACCGTCTGATTTGCTGGGCATTTGGTCTACATTCTAAACAACACATTTGGGAATTAAAAGAATGGATATTAGATAAAGGAAAAACACTAGAAATAATTAAAAATAATTTAGAAGAATTATTTATTAATAATAATGAATTAGTACAAAATATTATTTGGAAGGCTAGTAAAGCCTTTATTACAGCGATAAATACACAAACAGAAGATAAACTACCAAAAGAAAAAATAGAAGATCTAACAAAGAAATAAAACAGGTAGAAAATACATTAAAAATAAAACCAAAAGATTAAAAAAATAGAGACAATTAATTATCCTCAAAAAATCCATGCAGGAAAAATGGTTACAAGAAAGGGCAAATAATTTAAGGTTCATTAGACAGAAACATTTCATTTCTGCCAATAAACCTGGAAAATGGTTAGCAAAATTGAAACAAGGGCCGTTTCTGCACAGCGTCAATGCACCGACCCAACCCCCCTGGGACTGTTCGCACAAACGGTCCCAGAAACAGCCGGGCAGACGGCACCACGGAGCGCCGTCACCCGGCCGACCCGGCATGTCCCCGGCCCTCTGGCATGTCACCAGGGCCTGGAGACACGCCACCCGCCCCTGCGTGCCTGCTTCAGCGTCGCAGGGCAGGGGGGCATGTCCCCAGGCCTCGGCAACGCGCCGGAGACCCGGAGACAAGGTAAGTGAAGGGTGGGAGTGGGGGGGTGCGCCTTGGAGCCGCTGCCGTTCGCACGGCAGCGGCTCCAAGCCGGCGTTTCCAAACAACCTTGCTTGCCAAGCGAGGTTGGGAAACGCCGGCTTCGCGCCGGTCAGGGGGCGCGAGGGCGACGCGGCTGCACAGCAGCTGTGCCCCCTGTGCGAATGGCTCCCTGGGGATGCCCGTGCGGAACCGCCCGTGCGGAAAGGGTCAAGAAAAAGAACAAAGATGGATAAACAAACTTAAAGTAAAATATAAAATCATAGATAATTTAGAAGCAATTAAAAATAACACAATATTTTTCAGAATTATATAAGAAAACTGAACAAGAGAAGGAAAAGATATATAAATATCTCAAATTAGAACCAGTACAGGAGATATCTGAAAACCAAAGAATAATTGTAAATGCTCCAATCACATTAGAAAAAAATCAAAACAACAACCAAAAATATGAAAAATGGTAATACCCTGGGACTCAATGGCTTATAAACAAAATATTATAAAATCTTTGAGGATATCCTAGCTCCCCAACTTACACTTTTACTGACTAAAATATTAGAAAATGGCAACCTCAGGTGGAGTTCCTTGTTGAACTATCACTGTGCTCAGCTGCCTATCACTGTGCTCAGCTGCCTCTGACTGGTGGCTAAAAAAATAGAGTTGAATATATTTGCAGGAAAAAAAGGGAAGAAAAATAAAAGCTTTAAAATAATGAGCGGGGCATTTTTCTTCCTGCTCCATTCTCAGATCTACTTTTTGAAAGCTTGGTCAGTTACTTCTGGAAGGAGAATGGCAGTCAATGGGTCTTTATCACACTGTCTTTTCATGCTTCGCTGGGCTTTCTTCCCTTGTGCAGCACAAGCAATGCAGTCTGAGATGCCATGCTGTCTGAGAAGGAGTCCAAAGACTAGGGCTGTTTTTCTTTCAGTTGCACTTTGCTTATTTTTCCCTGCTTGTCCTGTCTGCTTTGAGATATCCAACAACCATGCCGTTTGGAATCTGAAAGGTCATGACTGGTTTTTTTTTTCAGTGTGTACGAATGAACTTATCAATTTCACCACCCACTGTATTTTGGAAAGGACTATATTCTTTTAAACTTCCGCTGCAAAAAAAAAAAAAATCCAGACTAGAAGAAACTTTAAAAAATCAGTAACATCCTTCTGAAAGTAGAAAAAGTATGAAAGCAGAAATGGGTCTTGCTAAGCACTGGAGTGGAGAACAAGAGCCATGAGAAAATCTAGATTTTCTGGGAGAAAAATTTCTGGACTCACTGACCTTTTGAAGACAAACAAAAATCTGCTATGTACAAGGGCAATTTTTACACCTATTGCATGTGCTGTTGGCATCTATAGCCTTAGATAAAAATGGAAGATTTCCTTCTATCAGACAGGTCCCTTTCATGGAGCTCAATTAAAAAACAGGCCTTAAAGTGAACCAAAATCTTTCTCCCCCACTGGTACATATATATAAATGGATAGAGAAAGCATGAGGACAAAGTTATTTGTAATTAACTCCCCTGGTGTACATAGAACAGTTTGAGAAACAGAAGGCAAAAAACTTTTCACAGATCTTGGAAGAACTGTTCTGCAGTTGCAAGCAGTAAATTGACTGGGAAGGAATCTTTCCACCTCAAGAAAAGAGGGTGAAGAGCAAACCAGGGAAGCCTATCTTGGTTTTAGAGGTCAGAGTGAGGGAAATGGAGAATGCACAGAGCTTAGGGGGCTTATTGTCCCTTTTGGGTAGGGCTGACAATTTTAAATTTCTAAAACACTGAGGCAGGAACAAGAAAAAGACCAGGAACAAGAAAAAGACTTTGGGTAGAGGAAGACAGAGAAGAGTGTTATTGCTCAGTGATGAATACTAGAGGAGTCTGGCAGGTGGGCATGGAACTGAATGGCAGAATTTAATGTTTACTAACTTTTTATTCTGCAGTATTAATTATATGGCAGTATACGGTTTAACTTGTTGGGCCTCCTAAGATATTGGCTGGTTGTCAATTTTTGTGGGGAGTCATTTTTGTTCATCCTATGGCTTTCCTCTGTTGGTTAAATTTCATGCTGCCTTGTCCCATTCACTCCTGTTTTTCAGCACCATCTTTGAATTTATTAACCAAGACTGGGACTTCTTGCGACAAAAAGGGCTGTAGTCAGGATTGTCAAAACAGAGTTCCAAGATTGGATGATATAACTTTCCCGGCCACCAAGTAGCACATGTTTCTGTCTGTTCATTTACACACTAGTGATCAGCTGACAACCAAGGGGAATTAATTAGAACCAGTTTCTAAGGTCTTTCAAATAGACCTTTCCTTACAAGCTTTCCCCTTAAATTCTCTGTGAATTCCCAGCACACCAGCCTTTCAACTATAATCTGAATTCTCTCTCATGAATTGTTCTTACTATCTTGAATGTGAACAATGCTGAAGAAATACAGAAGACAGGAAAAAATGAAGGGGAATTTCTTGTCAAGAGACTAGTGGAAGACAACTGGAGTATTTTGTGTGAAAAGTAGTTCACTCCTTTCTCAGCCCCTTAATAAGTTAATAACTTATCAGAGATTAACGTAACACCTTGAGGCATAGAAGCCGTTGTCTTGTTCTTATATTACCATGGCTCTATTGTAATTCCTTTATCTTACCTCCTCCCCTCCCCTCTCAGCCACTGCATAACCACCTGGGGGCACAGAAGTATAACAACACAAGATTCAATTACAAAAGACTACAAAAGGAGTACAAGGCACTCTTACTAGTGCATCAAATTGGTGCTCATCAGCATTAATTACTGAGTGACCATCAGAAATGGTGTTTTTAAATAGTAAGGTGGAAATAAGCATATGTGCCCAGAGAAAGAGAGAGAGGGGGCTTAATGAAGGCACATGGAATAAATGGAAGTACTTAAGGCTTCTGAGCTATATGATGTAAAGTCAGTGTTTCACATTACAGGACATCACAAAGTAGAAGACAAAGATCCTCTGAAGATGCCAGCCACAGATGCAGGCGAAACGTCAGGAGAGAATGCTGCTAGAACACGCCATACAGCCCGGAAACCATACAGCACCCCAGTGATTCCGGCAGTGAAAGCCTTTGACAATACAAAGACCCGTTCTTTGCTGCTCCAGTCTAGGTCTTATTGATTTATGCTATTTCTCTGTTTCAAATATTTATATCTTGCCTTATTTCCTTATACTACGGGCACTTAATTGCACGGGCACAAAAACATTCCATTGAGAGGAAGGTAGATTTCCATTGAACATTTGAAGAACCTTTCAATAAGGGAACCAATTACCTCTGCTGGACAGAAGTTTTCAAGAAGATGGACAGCCATCTGGTAGAATCACTGTTAGGAATAGACTTCTTGCATTGAGAAAAATGTTTGATCATATTCAAATATAATGTTGGGTTCAAAAGAAAAAATGTATGGAATACATAATTAACTACATGTATCAGGGCAATTCTAATACTTCTAATAATTCTAACGCATTGCCTACGGGATGCCTTATGTTATCTGGCTGCATTTTTAAAAATATTTTTCCAATCCATGTAGAGAAAGGTAGGCTACAACTGGAGTAAGTGGTGTAGCCAGAGGGACAGATAATAATTATTTTGTTTTTAATATTGTTTTGATAGATATATAATGTTAGTAAAATTTAGGTTTTATTCTGGTTTTCTGTAAAGTTTTTTCTTCCTGTTGTAAAATGTATCATTCCCTCAAAAACCATTGTGTAAGTCACAAGTTTACTGAAACAAAAGATTAGATCATGCTAAAGGTAGGCCCGGAGAAACAGGACGCAGACAGTTAATGAATCAGGCAAACCCATTTTGCCTTTTGACATAGCCCCAAGTAATTGTCACACACACCCAGGAAAAGCCCACAGCCGATGGCAGAAATTATGTTAAGTAATTTCCTCCTAGTTTGGGAAAAATCACTAAAGAATAATATACCCATCTGACCATACTGAAAGCCTCTCCCAAAACTGTAAGTTTAGAAATATCCACTAACAGCCAAATACAGGGCAAAACGTCAAAGTAAATATGCATAAGGCAAACATCTGCGCTATCACAGGAATGACTATCTGGAGGTGATCCTGACCAAAGATAAAACCTGGATGTCTTGGAAGAAGAAGCTTAATGGATCTTGATGGCCCTGTATTGTTATTGTATAATTGCATCCATGATGTAACCTCCAAAATTTACTATAAGAACTTGGTGTTTTTCTGTGTTCAGTGTGCATTGCGCCTGCGTGCCAGTGTACCACCGAGCTGCTGCTGACTTCACTCTCTACCAAACAAAAATCTGTTTGACCACATTAAACTTTATTTTATTTTCAATTTGAATTTTGTGGCTTCAATTTTATTGCTGCCCTCGCTGCAGTAACAGTGGGACAAATTACAAACACACAGATTTGGATCCTATGCAGTGTGAGCAGAGCAACACAGCATTACAGACTACTTCCCTCCCTCACCGTCCTTGTTGAGTCTTCAGTTCTCCTCCAAAATTATCTTTCTTGTCAATGTACCCCCCCAAAAAACACCATGAGTTCAAAGTGAGATGAGATGGAGCGAATCAGAAAATATTGCCCACCTCCTCCTCTGCGGGCAAAGCTCTTCTGCATTTGAAAAGTGTAGTGTCTTTGCAGATGGGTGGAAAATACAGAACAAGTGAAATATTTTCATTTTGACCAACTGGTGTCCAGATACAAGCAGATAATTCTTCCTGCAGTCCGGATGTACAGCCAATCTGAGAGAGAGAGTTCAGCTTTGCCAGCGCAGTTAGAACACTAGTTGGTCTAGATAAAAGGTATTGTCCCAATCAATCTTCATCAAAAGGGGCAAGGAAGATAAGGTGGGGAAAATGGAAAATTAAGGGAAATTGAAGTTTTGAAGCATGCTTGACATGAAAAGTAATTTCTGCAGGAATGCTTTCGTCCACCCTAACATAAACTAATGCTTCAGAAAAAGGTTTCCTAAGGGGTTCCTGAGTATAGCATTTCAAGGACCCTAAGAAAGCAATAGGGATTAATAAGGGGCAGCAGGACAATGCTGTAGCCTCTTTCAGTTAAACTCTGCAAAAATATACTTTTTATAAAGTTCAAAAAACAGGAGCTGCAGAAAACTCAAAGCTGAACAGAATATACTCATGAAAATTCTGCTCAACATTCTTTTTTTAAACAAATGTTGCTGTTGAATCATCTCCAAGTATACTCTGCCTACTTTGTTGAATAATTGCTGTCTGTAATTGACACACAATGATACTTGATTTCAGTGTTTAATATATGACAGTTGGTACTTAATGGTGTTTGATAGAATGCATTGGAGACGGAGTAGTTCACAGAATAAACACAAGACAGATAGTTGATATGCAAGTGGTGTTACATTGTTATTTATTTTATTTGTTTCTATCCTTCTTTTCTCCCTCATGGGGACTTGAAGTAGTTAGCACATAGCTCTCCTCTTCTCTGTCTTAACCTCACAAAAGCCCTGTGAAAGGTAGAATGAAAATTGGTAGAAGGAACTTATACTACAGTGTTCCCCATAACTATACAGGGGTATGAAAGCTATACAGCAAAAAACAAAAACAAAAAAACAAAACAGCTGACTGGAAGAGAGTTGGTTCATTTGAAATATGGTGTTGGAGGAGAGTTTTCTGAATACCATGGACAGCTCAAAAGGCTAAGTGGATTCTAAAGCAACTCAAGTTGGAACTCCAATGGCATATCTGAGGGTGGGAAGAGAGGGGCAGATGACCCAGGCACTATTTGCCTGGGTCATATGGGGGTGCATTTTGGTCACCTCTCCCCCCATGCCCAGCCCCTGGCTGAACTCCCCCACCCCCACCAAATTTCCCTCTCCCCCCCAAATCAAACAAACTACTGGCTTCTGGTTCCCCTTGTTTGGTCCTCGACCCCAGGTCTGCCCCAACTTCTCCACTCCAGCAGGAGTTCCATCACTTGGCCAAGGTGTCCAGCTCTTACTGGAGTTTCAGGCTCTGATGCTGCACCTGCCTAGAAGAGGTGGAATCTTCCACTGCAAGTCACAGAAGTCCTGGTGCTGGTGTGCAGACCCCCCCCCCCCAATTCTCACATGACACTGGGACTCCTGTGAGCGGCAACAGAAGGTTTCACCTCTGCCTGGCGGGTGCAGCACTGGTAGCCCTTTGGAGGACATCTTTTGGGGCCCGGAGTTCCAGCAAGATCTGGGCTCCTTGTCTGAATGGCAGGACTCCTGCTGGGAAGTGGAGTAGTCAGGGCAGGCCTGGGGGAGGAGGGCCAAGCAAGTGGAACAGGGAGATGGATTTGTTGAAATTTTCTCTCTCTCTCTCTCTCTGTGTGTGTGTGTGTGTGTGTGTGTGTGTGTGAGAAAGAAGGGGGAGTTTAGCAGGGGTGGGGGGAGTTCAGCTGGGGTCTGAGTGTAGGGGGGGCAAGAACCTGAGGCAAGCCCTGGACACCATTTTTGTAATGGAATGCCACTGCTACATTCTTCCTAGAAATTAAAATGACCAAACTAGTAACGCTAGGAAATGAACAGACAGAACAGTGGAAGACCCTATATCAGTTAGCAAGATCTAAGCAAGGCTGTTAATTATAGAATGTTTTGGAGCTCATTTATTCATAAAGACTCCATGCCAGAATCATTGATGGTACTTCTCACACATTTAGAGCTGTAGAATATGGAAGCTTACAACTTATATCTATGGTACATTGGAATAACGATAAACAAAAACAGTTAAGAGCAATACAAGAACCTTATATTTCCTATCAATTGGTGAAAAATTATACAATGTAGATAATAGGACTCATGGGACAAGCGATTAGAAACACCAGTAGAAAGACTAAGCATATGCCACAGCTAGGATATTTAGAATTTATGCACACTAAGTCCCACAAAGGAGGGAGTCTGACATATCTGCCATATTTTGGAGTCTAGAAGGGTATAAAGTACGGAACAAGAAATCCTAATAGGGAAGGTAATAGGTTGGATCCAAACACTCCCAAAGACAGCAAACACAACAAATCTTTTCTACTTCCTCTTGTGTTTTGCAACAGCCTGCATATCCTGAAAAGTTATATTTATGGTTGAGGGCCTCATGAGAACACTATCAGATACCAAGGGGATTGCAGTTAAAGTGAGAAATTTGGGGGAAGTATAGACCCCCATTTGTGCAAATGGAAGTGCTTCCTACTCATGCAAGGACATTTTGGGTTTCAGTGCTTTATATTTGTAGTAAGATATTGCATCCCGCACTTTGACAACATTCTTTGCAAGCCTGTTGTTGTTTTCTCCCTCTCTAGCTTTTCATTCATTCTGTTCATTATTCTTCACTGTTTTCTTAAACACCCTAGAGAAGTTTGCTCTGATGACTAATCTCTCAGTTACCACTAGTATTTTCTTTTTGCCATGCTTATGAACATTTTCACAGCCTCTAGGACTAGTTCCTATACTCTACAGTACCTTGCATCACTTTCCTTTTTTTTTTTTTTGGTAGTTCTTTGCTGTATTGAAGTCTTATAAACTTCACTAAAGTGTTAGCACATTTCATTATGTAGCAAGCTTTTGGGCTAGCTTTCCACAGCTGTGCAATACAAAGGTGGTGAAAATGATGGATGATTAGGTCATTCAAGAACTTTAGAGGACAGGAGATGTCTGCCTTTTACTAAATTGGGATACATGCAGCATATTTCTTGTCTGTGTAATTCAGAGAAGATCAAGAGAGCAAAGGAGTACATAAGGGATTGGCGACTACCCTTTCCACCCACCACTCTTATTATTTCTATTTCTATTTATGTTTATTACCTGCCCTTTACCACAGTCTCATTAGAGTTACATTCAAGTTACATTGAACAGATATACAACCTGTGTACAGTGTGCACTTTCTCTTTAAACGTGTTGAGCAGTTCTCATATTACATTCAATACATGTACAGATCAATATGTGGTTAAAACCCTACGTTATCCAGGTACTAGTCCTTAGTTTCATTTGTAAATTGACATATTTGTTAATGTTTGAAAGCTACTGCTAGAAGTTATTTGAGTAACAGGACACAAGAGAAAGCTGCATTTTATTTATTTACTTAATTTATTGGATTTCATAGAGCGCCTCATCCTTGAAGGGCTCTAGGCGGTTCACAATACAGTGTAATGTCCAATAAAATACTGTACTTAAAAACACATCTAAAAACATTGTCCTGACAGGAACTGCTGCCACCATCCCACCCCATGAAATGCTGCTGTTTCTGAGAAGGGAAAAATACAGGTATACTATACTTTGCTTAGGAGAAGACAATGTGACTATAGATGCTTAGTAGGTCAAGTGCAACATCCAATTCTGGTCACTTTGATTTAGCTCACAAATGGGGAAGGATACCAGCAAAGCAAAAACAGGTGGCTACGGCCCCCAGTAAAAGTGCCAGTGAAAATGCAACCATGCTATCAAGTGTTTTTCTCTGCTATGGAATCTGTTCTAGAACTTACTGTGTGTTATGCTATGCAGACAATGTTCATTTGTCACCCCTAGACACCCTCTCTGCCCCCGTCTATTTCTATTTATGTTTATTACCTGCCCTTTACCACAGACTCCGACCCCATCCAGGTCAGCCACTTGGTTTGCTGAGGAGCTGCAACAGATGAAACAGGAACTGAGATGGCTTGAGCGAGTGAAATGGGGTGGGATGGTGGCAGCAGTTCCTGTCAAGAACTGTTTCATCTGTCGCAGTTCCTCAGTAAACCAAGGGGCTGACCTGGACGGGGACGGAGAAGGCGTCTAGGGGTGACAAACTCAATCACTTCAGAGAGTCTGGTATCCCAGCTCTCTACCAGCGAATCAAGAGTATAACAGTGGGTGGGGTCTCCCACAGGACATCCTAGAACCGCTCTGGGTCCATCAGCCTCCACTGGCAGGCCCAAATATGCCCATTGTCTAAAAGGGGCCCCCAGCAGCATCAATTTGGGCCCTCAGAATGTAGTGGTCAGACCACGGAACTCTATTAATAGAGGATAAAATGACATGTACATCTGCTGTGAAAATCATGTCCAGAGTGTGGCCTCCTTGATGTGTGGGGTCCCTGGTGTTAACCAAAGAGAGGCCTAGCATCGCCATGGATGACACTAGGTCAGCAGCCACTCTAGAGGAGGCTGAGTCGGTATGGTGCTTTGTTTTTACCAATTGCATCTCTAGTGATGGTAGCTTCTCAAATGCAACAGTGTTCATTAACAGTAATAGCTGCTAGAATGTGTGGGAGAGCATTTCTCTAACCAAAGACACTAAACAGTGTCTTCTCAAGTAACAGAACTCAAAAACTATCATGGTAATCAAACAGAAAAAGGAGGTATATCTTAAGGCTCCTGGGAACTCACAGAGTGCTTTTTCTGCATTTCTAGTTTGGGTGTTTACATTGGATATTAGAGACTTCAAAGAGTCAAGGAGACCCTATATTACCTAGGAAACAAACTTTCATAGTGTGGCTAAGGCAGATGGCTCATGAGTAAGGAGAAATGGTGAATCTACAGGCATTGTGTTAGGTTTAAAAAATACTAAAGGAAACCAGAATTTTACATGACAGTTGAAAAAGAGTGGAAAATTTAAAGAATGGCAAAATGAAAAAAATGGTAAAAATGAAATATAAAGATTCTATCTGCCTTATATACTGTAAGTCTACAAATAGTTTAAAGCTGGATTTAATCCTTTTGTATTTGTTACTGATTTTAAATGTTTCTTTTTTATGCCCTTAGAGTTAATTGTTGTTGTTGTTTAAGGCTTATTTTTAAGAGCTCTCAGGCCCACTCTGCACTGGTCAATAAAGCCAAGTTGGAAGCAATATAAACACCGTTTTGGGCGGGAACTTCACATGGTTCCTGACCTGCAAATGATTCTAAACCGCCCCTAACCCTCGCCAGCAGCCTCGTAGCAGGTTATAAGAGAATCGCTCAATGAGCAATTCTTTTGTTTTACAGCAGACCACAGCCACGGCTGAGCACAGTTGCTGTACAGCGGTTACAGTCAGCTGCTGTAAACAGACAAATTGCTCATGGAGCAATTCTCGCACAATCCCCTCCCTGGCTCCCATTCACAGAGCTACTAGGGAAAAAGGGGCCATCCCATGGTTCAGGGGTTAGCCCTGCCTGCCTGCAAAGCTGTGCTTCACAGGCAAGCAGGGACAAGGCGGGAGGTGGCGGGGAAGGGAACCATGGATAAGCCTCCATGCGAAGGCGCTTCCATGGTCCCTGGCAGCCACAAGGCTGCTTGCATGAGTGTGTGTGAATGGTTTTGGGGCTCCACCAGAGCTGAGTACCCAGGTGTGCGCCCGCCTCCCTGGCCTCCCCAGCATTTCAAAATAGTTTCTAAAGAAGCAACACTCAACACATACATTTCATTCCATTCTATCCCTCTTCTAACCAACTCTCACCTTCTCACTGCTTGTTAATGAGAACCAAATTTATGTTTTTCACATGCCTTCAAATCCCAGAGTTTGGACTAGCAAAAGACTTCTTAACCAATGAAAGATTTAATACATCCAATCACAAACAGAAGAAACAATCAGATAAGGTCATTCCAAACCACCTCTTTATGGAGATGGAGACTGGTTATTGTTCATTTGTATCTATCAGAAGTGGAAAGAATACTGAAACTATTAGCATAAAATAAGCTAGGAAGATCTCAGTTTTACACATGTTTCACACATCTATTATCACGTTCTCTTACATGGAGGAAAGAAACGTCTGAGTCTTGGCCTAAGGGTTTTGGATCAGTTTGAACAATTTAAGATTTAACAATAAAGGCTATGGGTCCTTTTGCTAGGCAAGCAAGAGGGAAGCACAACAAAGCCTGTGGAGAAATGGCTCCTTCCCCCCCCCTTCCGTTTCCTTTTTCTTTCATCCTCTCCTTCTCCAACCAGGTACCAGAGATTTGGAGGACTTAGAAATCCCAGAGAAACATCAGGAAATGCTACCTGACCTAGGGGGAAATGATATCTTGACCCAGCCTGACCTGGTCAAAGGAGGGTGGGGTCTGGGATCTGATAAATTGAGGGGAAGAGAGGGGCGAGGTCTCTTGGCTCAGGTCTCTCTGGAGGGGAGCAGAGCTCTTGCCTGAACTGGGAAGGCGGCTGCCATTTTCTGGACCATGTGCTCAGCCAGGTAATGTGAGCTCTTTGCCAATGGCAACATTTTAAGCTTTAAGGACCTACCCTGCTTTCTACCATCTTTAGCCAGGGTATGTATTAGTGATAGGAAAAGAGGATTTGCGTTTTATCTCCTTTTATTTTGTAACCCTTGCTAAATCTGGTGTGTGCTAAAACATATGATAATCATTTTCTTTTAATAATTACTTTTTAAAATCCTCAGCTGTGGAGGAAAGTTCTCTGTACCCACGCGATGCCCCACTGTCTTGGACCGCAGCTATTTAAACAGGAGGTAGAGGGAAGGCTGAGCAGCTTTTCCTCCAGGATCTCCAGTCTACCCTGTGGAACCCAGGAGAGAGGGAACCAAGGGGGAAACTGAGGCAGGGAGCCTCGTGCAGTTGGAAAGGGAAGCTGGGAAATCCTGATCTTCCCCAGCAGGCAGTCCTCAAATGATCAGGTGGTGGCAGCATACGCAAAGAGAAGTCTAGCCCTCCCCAGGAAAAAGTCGGTAACTCCTGGGGGTGTGCAGGAGTCTTGAAATAGGGGCCTGCCAGCCAAAAGCAAGCCCGTTTCGCCACAATTTGAGTGGCAGCGGTGGGATAAGAACAAACAGAGAACTGGTGGATTTAAAACAAACAGGGAACTTGGAATTGGGCAAACGCACACACAGAGAGCAACAGCGGAAGTTTGTTTTTTTTTCGGGTCAACTGGAGTAGGGGTCCAGAACAGTTTAGCTAGGATGGAGCTAGAAGAACCTGTGAGAATTCTAAAAATGACCAAGCAACAGTTTCAGGAGGATGCCAGAAGCAGAATATACCCTGTGAGAACAAGTCTGTAGATGAGATGAGAGGCTCTCCTGCTAAGTAAGTTGATGGCAGCAGGGGCAGCTTCAGCTCTCACTACCCAAACAAGCCCCAGCCCAAGCTTGATGCAGTCAGGATCCAGGAGTTAGCACTGGAAAAGTTGAGGCTGCAGGCAGAGAAAGAGATAGAACTCCAGAGGCTGAGAATCCAGGAGGAGCAACGCAAAAGAGGTGCAAAGACAGGAAGACAGAGAAGCCACTTGGGAGAGAGCTGAGAGGGAGGAAAAGCTGCTGGAGAGAAAGGAGAAGATGCAGCAGGAACAGAGGAAGCATGACCTCGAGATGTTGCACCTGCAGGCAGACCACAGCAGGAAAATAAATGTTACCCCCAAAGACTTTGGACCCCTCCATATATCTTGCCAATTTTGAAAAGGCAGCTATGCAGTGGGGAATTGCAGAGGTACATGCCCTACCTCTGTAGCATTTTTATTGGGGAGCTGGCAGCCATCTATCATAGCATGCCTAGGGTAGAGGGGGGAGTAACTTTTAAAGATTTCAAAGGTACTGTGCTTAAAAGGTTCAAACTGGGGGCTGATCACTTTCGCAAGCAATTTCGGGTCTTGTTCCCCCAGCAATACAAAACTTATTCAGAATATGTGGTGAAAATGAATGAGATGGGGAAGAGATGGGTGGAAGAAGCCAGAGCAGGGGTCTTTGAATCATTATTCCAGTTACTGGTGCTAGACCAATTCTATTCCAAACTCCCCAAGGAGCTGAAAATGTTCTGGTAAAGGACAAGAGGCCCAAAAAATGCTACTGAGGCCTCAGAAATTGCGGATGAGTTGGTGCTGAACAGGGAGGGGTTGGACTGGAGGACTTCCCAGTTGGGAAGGGAGGGAAAGGGTTCCAGAGGGTGGGAAGGCAGAGTCTCAACCAAAGCGGGAAGGGGCTGCTGCTCCGGCAGAGGAGTTAAGAAAGCCCCAGATTCGGCTAGTGGAACCCGGCCTCCAGGTTAGGAAATGCTTTATCTGTGAGGGCACCGGACCATTTACGGGCGGCGTGCCCACAGTTGTAAGTAAAGACCTCCAAACCGGGCCTCCAAAAGCACCAACCAGCCCAAAGGAGGTAAAGAAGGGCGGGTGGCTGTGGTGAACCATGAGTGCCTTCTTACCACAATGGAGCCTGCAGAAGCCTGGGGGTGACTATGTGGAGCCAGTGCGGCTGAGGGACCAGCTGGTTCTCGGATATGCTGACACAGGTTCCTCTGTTACCCTAGTGCGAGCTGATCTGGTGTCAGAGTCTGATATTCTGCCCAACACATCATTTCAAATCCAGGGGATTGGTGGGAGCCCCCTGACTGTTCCTGTGGCATGGACGCCTGTGGAATGGAGAGGGTTGGTGGAGCCTCACGAGGAAATGAGGGGTTATGAAGGACCAGCCCTACCCTGTGTTGATTGGCGGGACCTTCTGGGAGGCCAGTACTCAGTAAATGTGGTAACCCGCAGCCAGACCCTGAGTGGGTGGGGGGGGAAAAGGGTCTCTGAGGAGACCAGGACTCCACCTGCTAGGGGGGAGGTTGGGATCCCAGGTACTACAGGGGAAGGGGAGCCCAGATAACCCAGGAAGGGGAGGGGCAAACCCATCTCAGAAACTGAGGGTGGGGTGTCACAAAAGCAGTGAGAGGGGGCAGTTCTCCCCGACACAGCTGGAGGCTGTGGATCTTTCTGGCAAGGAAGAGTATCTGTCTTGCTCTGGTGGTGAGCAAGGCAGACAGAGGTAACAGGTAGAGGCAGTTCCCCAAGTGCAGCAGGAAGCTGAGGGTTTCCATGAGGCAGAACTAGAGGGCACTGAGGCTAGCTTTGGCTCAGAGGAGCAGATAGCGGAATGTTTGGGTGCACCAGAAGGGTTTCTGAAAAGAGGTTCAGTGTGATCCTAGTCTGGAACAACTTCAGCCAAGTGGCTATAGATCAAGAGGTGGAATTCTCTGAGGCCCTGTCTGAGCAAGTTGTCTGGAAGCAGGGAAGGTTGTATAGACTTTGGTTGCCACAGGGCAGACAGGTAACCCGGGGGATGCCATCAGGCAGCTGGTAGTGCCAAGGAAGTATAGGAGGAGACTTATGGAGTTGGCACATGACATCCCATGTGCAGGGCATCTAGGTATCAACAAGACTAGACAGAGGCTTCTGTTGAACTTCTACTGGCCTAAGTTGGCACAGGATGTGAGGGCATATTGTAACTCCTGTCCAATCTGTCAGAGAGTGGGCAAGAGTGGGTGCAAGGCAAAGGCACCGTTACAGCCCCTCTCCCTATCATGGGAGGGCATTCCAGAGGGTAGGCATTGACATAGTTGGGCCTTTCCCAAAACTCCACCCAGAGAGGGAAGAGGTTCATTCTAACTTTGGTGGACCATGCAACTAGGGTACCCTGAGGCAGTACCACTGGCATCCACGGATGCCCCAGCAGTGGCGGAAGCTCTCTAGTTAAGGTCTTCTGTCAGTTAGGGTTCCCTACAGAGATCTTGACAGACAGAGGCTAATTTCCTGTCGGAGTTGATGGAATGTCTGTGGAAGTGTTGTGGGGTGAAACATCTTAAGACTACAGCTATCACCCCTAGCCTAATGGACTCACAGAGAGATTTAATGGAACCCTGAAGGGGATGCTGAGGACATATGTTGATTCTCACCCCAGGACTGGGATGAGAAGTTGTCACAGTTGTTGTTTGCCTACAGGAGGTTCCACAAGAGTCTACTGGTTTCTCCCCTTTTGAACTCATGTTTGGGAGAGAAGGGTCAGAGGGCCGCTAGATCTGGTAAAGGAAAGGTGGGAGGAGAAGATTCCTAAGGCAAAGAAGTCAGTGGTTGATTATGTCCTGTCATTCAGAGAACGGGCTTAAAGATATGATGAGTGTTGTTCAGGAGAACCTAGCCAAGGCCCAAGCCACACAGAGCAGTTGGTATGATAAGACAACAAGGTCTCGTACTTTTGAGTTAGGGGACAAAGTGATGGTTTTTCTGCCTCTTCTTAGCTCAGACAAGCTGAAGGCTGCATGGGAAGGACCGCATGTGATTGTGGATAGGCTGGATGATGTTACTTATGCAGTGGCATTGGAAAGGTCTGGGAAAAAAGACCAAGGTTGTACATGTTAATATGCTGAAGCCATATCTTGAGAGGAGGATGGTGTTGAATGTGACTAGAGAGAGGAGGAGACGAGGAACCAGATGACACCTTAGTGGATGTTTTGGCCCACTTCTCTGAACCTGCTCAGTGGGAGGGAGCTGGTGTGGCCTGCAAGAATGTACAGTAATAGAGCAAGTAAAGAATCCTGTCGGTGTTGCACAGGTTTGAGGATGTTTTTAGGAAAAGAACCAGGGGAGGACAACCTTGGCTAAGCATGGAATAGATACAGGGACCCATGGACCTATCCAGTGCCCCCTTACCAGGTGAATGGGCGAGTGCTGGCAGATGTCCTGGAGGAGGTAGAAGAAATGTTGGGACTGGGAGTGATCCAGCCCTCACTAAGCCCATGGGCGCCCTGTTGTCCCTAGTGGCCAAGCCAGATGGTTCGATTAGGTTTTGTGTGGACTACAGGAAGCTCAATAGTATCACAAAACCAGGCAGCTTACCCTATATGCCTCGAATAGATACTCTGCTGGATATGCTTGGATCTGCCAGGGTGATATCATCCACTGTAGATCTTTGCAAGGGATACTGGCAGATGGAATTAGAGCCAGAAGCCAGAGCTAAGTCTGCCTTTATTACCCCTGATGGACTGTATGAGTTCACAGTTCTCCCTCCCCTTGGGCCTCAGAAATGCGCTGCATCGTTCCAGAGACTGGTGAATAACTTGCTGAATGGCATGTCGGAGTTTGCAGTGGCTTCCATTGATGACATAGCCATCTTTAGCAAGGACTTGGATTCGCACCGGGAGCATTTGGCCAGGGTACTGGGTGCTATTCAGGGGGCCGGTCTGACCATAAAATTGAATAAAATGCCAATTTGGGATGTCGGAGGTGGTTTATTTGGGACACAGAGTGGGGAGTGGGAATATCACCCCCATGTGGGACAAGGTAGAGGCAATCGAAATTGGAAGGCCCCAAGGACAAAAGGCAGGTCCGGCTTTCCTGGGCATGGCAAATTATTACCGCACGGTTTCTCCCAGATTTTGGGACGATGCCGACCCCTCTCCTCCCTCACCAAGAAATCCCTCCCAGACAAGGTGGTGGTTTGGACGCCAGCCTGTCAGGCCGCTTTGAGCAGTTGAAAACAAGCTGTTAGTGTCCCTACCTGTGCTCAAAGCTCCTGATTTTGACAGGCGGTTCTTTGTTGCAACTGATGCCTCAGACTCTGGGATCGGGCTGTTCTAATGCAAGAGTGGGAGGGCACCAGACATCCAATTGCATATCCTTTAGCAGGAAACTGATCCTTCGAGAAAAAACTTGTCTTCAGTGCAAAAGAATGTTTGGCAATTGTATGGAGCACTGGACAAACTGCGACCTTACTTGTGGGGGCAAGAATTTACCCCTCTTGACAGACCATTCATCCTCCAATGGCTGCAGACCATGAAGAACTCAAACACTAAGCTACAGAGGTGGTCATGGAGGGATTCAGGAATTCAACATGAAGATTGAACACATTGCTGGACGTAACAATGTGGTGGCAGATTTCCTGTCCAGGAAGGACATGGACTCATGAAGCGAATGTCTGTATGTATCCTAATGTGTATCTAGCTGCAAATGACGTTGCTTGGATTCGCTGCAGAGCGCCCTTCTGTAAAAGGGTGCTCCTCCGCTTGAATCTTAGGAGGGGAGATGTGGAGAAATGGCTCCTTCACCATCCCTTTCCTTTTTCTTTCATCCTCTCCTTCTCCAACCAGGTACCAGAGATTTGGAGGACTTAGAAATCCCAGAGAAACATCAGGAAATGCTACCTGACCTAGGGGGAAATGATATCTTGACCCAGCCTGACCTGGTCAAAGGAGGGTGGGGTCTGGGATCTGATAAATTGAGGGGAAGAGAGGGGCGAGGTCTCTTGGCTCAGGTCTCTCTGGAGGGGAGCAGAGCTCTTGCCTGAACTGGGAAGGCGGCTGCCATTTTCTGGACCATGTGCTCAGCCAGGTAATGTGAGCTCTTTGCCAATGGCAACATTTTAAGCTTTAAGGACCTACCCTGCTTTCTACCATCTTTAGCCAGGGTATGTATTAGTGATAGGAAAAGAGGATTTGCGTTTTATCTCCTTTTATTTTGTAACCCTTGCTAAATCTGGTGTGTGCTAAAACATATGATAATCATTTTCTTTTTAATAAATACTTTTTAAAACCTTAGCTGTGGAGGAAAGTTCTCTGTACCACGTATGCCCCACTGTCTTGGACACGCTATTTAAACAGGAGGTAGAGGAAGGCTGAGCAGCTTTTCCTCCAGGATCTCCAGTCTACCCTGTGGAACCCAGGAGAGGGGAACCAAGGGGAAACTGAGGCAGGGGCCTCGTGCAGTTGGAAAGGAAGCTGGGAAATCCTGATCTTCCCCAGCAGGCAGTCCTCAAATGATCAGGTGGTGGCAGCATACCCAAAGAGAAAGTTAGCCCTCCCCAGGAAAAGTCGGTAACTCCTGGGGGTGTGCAGAGTGCGAAATAGGGCCTGCCAGCCAAAAGCAAGCCCGTTTCGCCACAAAGCCAAACAGAACTTTTTCTTAAAATTGTTGCCTTGTGCCCAATGATCCACAGATCCTCCATTACAGCCCACTGAACACTCTAAAATTTTATTCTTGGGCATCAGTGCCCTCTCATGACTGGTATAGGGGCAGTTCATAAGGGGCATTGTTAGAACCATGTCATTGTTTCCCTGAACTATTAAAAATATTCTGGAGTTTAAATACCTCACACAATAAGTAATTTCAGTAATATTTTGCTTCTTCCCCTTCAATTGTTGTTGTTGTTACTTATACTGGTATTTCACTCTGGTAAGAGATACCTTTTGATTCCAGCGAAGTGCACAGAGACAAAACACAGTGGAGCTTACCTAGACGAGCGTGTGTGCTGAGGACAAAATATAGCAGGAGCCAGTTCATAGTTTCGAGGTAATGCAAGGAGTCTTTTTAAGAGAGCTCCATTCTCAATAGGGAAGTAACAAGATATATTCTCTATTCTAATCTAACTAGCTGGATGGTGAGAGATGCAGAAGTTACCTGAGAGGATCAATCTACCTATCATAGGGCAGTAGAGCAGTAGAGAAAAGGTGCCCGGATCCCTCTATCTATCTGACTCACTGAACAGTCCCCTTCTGTCACTGAGGCAGCCCTTCACTTCTAACAATTTAGAGTGTATATATGCTGCCTCTCTAGAGGCCTGCTTGAGGCAGCTTACACAGCAAAACTATACAATGCAATCCTAAAACCAGCAGCATCATAACAAGCTGTGAAGCATATCAGTTTATCCTTGTTTCGAAGCTTGCTGCTGACTGCTATCTCAGTCATTACTATTACCAGTCGAAGGCGATCAACAGCTACACTGAGTTTGAACACGACCAGCCAGAAGACATATCATTGGTAATATCCTGTCACAATATTTGCTCATGAATATGGGTCCTTTGTTTAAGGAAGATTCATTGGTATTTATGTACTATTCATTCTGCAGCGTGTGGAGACAGCATGGAGCTGCCAGCTGCCGCAGCGGCTTTGGTGTCAGGCAGTCCATCTGCAAAGCCAATCTCCAGTTGCCATCACATGCCAGTTGCTGAAACAACCTCACCTTTCTCCCCATTTCCCTTTTCGATCCCTCCCTCCTGTAACGTCTATTGTGAGGCTCTGTGTCTAATTAAGACATATTGTCCAGCCAATTGGGAAGAAGGAGCTAGCTGGAGCTGTTTTACAAATAGAAACAATCCTTGTTCATTATCACTTAATTGAGGCAACAAAAAGGTGCTGGAAAACATCCATCAGAGGCACATTCATCTGCCTCGTTGGAGAGGATTGGATTTAAGGACTCACAAAAGGAACATCAAATGTTCCAATCAAGAGTTATACAGGCAACACTGAAACAAAGACTTGAAGACACAAATACATCAGAATTAGCCCAATTACAGATTATATGTTTCCGGAAAACACATTCTTTGGCTTTTGGCCAGGATTTTTAAAGCTTACTTTCTTTCTTCCTTTTATAGTCACAGCTCAAAAGTTGATGCTGTTTGTTTCTCCTTCATTACCTCCAGATGTGTTCTCATTGGGTGAATATGTAAACCAGTCCCAAAGACAGCTAAGAATAAGGTAACAGTAAAAATAACTGCCAGCTGAAATCCTTGCTCAGATTTGAATCAAGGCTATTTTGAAGAAGGGAAATTTCAGTTTATCTTCCCGTTTCCCATTATTTTGTTGTGTTTCTTAAAATCAAATGTTATGTGCTTCTACCCTTCAGCTATGAACAGCAATATTTGAATGTGGAGCACTTTAAGCAATATTGTCCACAAGCAACAGGCGAAATATATTGAGAACTATTTCAAATACATGGTGAAATCAATATTGGACAGGATTCTTTGTTCTTCATACTAGCATAATTGTGCCAATTTAATCTGATGTGTATTCTCTTGGCAAAGCTATTTGATTTTTGTTTAGAAATGATCCGTGGTTTACAGAGTCACCCTAAGCAGAGTTACACCCCTCTAAGTGCATCGAAATTAATGAGCTTTGAAGGATATCTCTCTGCTGAGGATGGCATTGATAATCACACAATAGTACTACCATTAGTTGCTGCTGATCAAATTGAGCTCATTTTTTAAAAAATCCATGATTCCTATTCATTAAATACAGTAAAATACTGGTTGGTATTCCCCATGCCTTACCCAACAGTGTATAAAATCATGCTCAAGAGCACAAGTCTAGTAGTTTTCATGAAAAACCATTTCCTAGGAATTTGATGCTGCTTTTAAAGAAATGACTAACCTTGATTGAAATGTTAAGATATGCAGACTCTGAAACCAAGGAATTGATGATTATGAAGAAGGCTTTGGAGGTCCTCATAGCTGCCTGTCTTTCTCCATAGGTTCAGTTCCTAAATTCTGCATCCTATTTCCTATCCATAGACTCCAGCTCATTTGCATCCAAAGACTATAGAAGCCCTTGTGAAAACATTCATCAAGCACATTAGGACTTAACATCATTTTTCACACACAGTTTTTGAGTGATTGTCATTGTGTATGGGGCTTTCTGTTTTGAACTTTGTGGTTAGGAAGCTTGAGAATACGTGCCCACTTGCTACTTTCTGAGCATTTTTATATGCAAAGCAAAAGTTCAAACATATAACAATGTGCATGAAATTCATTTCCTAACTAAAAATACCATCACATCAGCTGATACCAATCAAAGAACCAGGGGGAATACATTGAAAATGCTGGGGAGAAGAATAAGGACTAATAAAAGGAAACACTTATTCACGCAATGTGTGATTGGTGTTTGGAATATGCTGCCACAGGAGGTGGTGATGGCCACTAACCTGGATAGCTTTAAAAGGGGCTTGGACAGATTTATGGAGGAGAAGTCAATGTACGGCTACCAATCTTGATCCTCCTTGATCTGAGATTGCAAATGCCTTAGCAGACCAGGTGCTCGGGAGCAGCAGCAACAGAAGGCCATTGCTTTCACATTCTGCATTCTGCATGTGAGCTCCCAAAGGCAGAGTGCTGGACTAGATGGACTCTGGTCTGATCCTGCAGGCTCTTTCTTATGTTCTTAAAGCACAGCAGTAATGCCATCATAAATTGTAGTGTTTTTAGCAAAGTGTATGCTATTTTTGCTTTTTGCAATATTTAATATCTTAGGGTGGAAATATATATTATACTCAGGTGTTAAAAAACCCCTCTATAGCTGTTTTTACTCTTGGCAAAAGGCACTTTTAAGGGAGGATGGAGCCAAGAAGAAGTCAGGCTTCTCTCCTCCCTTGAAGATTTCCAATGATATGCTTCCAATGTTCTTGCAAACATACGAGGGATTAAACAGTTGTGTAGGGGGTATAACTGGGGGAGGAATATGGTGGAAATATTCTCTGTATCTATCTAGATTGGTTGGTTGTGCCAGGCCTCTGGCTGCAAATTTGCATTGCTCACTGCTGCTCGGAGTGGTGATTGGAGAAAAGTTATAAAAAAACCCATCAGAGTCACTTGCAGGGTGGATGTGATTTAAATAAAATCAATTTAAATGACAATTTAAATGACAATTTAAATCACTATTCAGTAAGACTTATTTTAAATCATGGTGTGTTTCTTTACATAGACTCATTCTTGCTGGTATCATCTTAACATTTACAACCAGATGAAAGTTTCATTTTTTTAAAAAAAAACTTTTAAGATTAGTTTTACAATTCTATCAAAAAAGTACTGGTTTGGTTTTACTGTTAGAAATAAACAGATAAATAATTATGACATTATTCCAAGTGAACTATCTCCAGTTTAATAGGCTGATCATTTATATTTGAACAACCTTTCTGCATTACTTTATTGAAAGGAGAAAAATAATTATTACCTTAATATCAATGTAACCAAAACAATAACATTATACCATATTTATTCTTGTATTTGCTTAAACATCCATGTTTGTTAACTGATGTAGTTAAACAATATATCTTTTAAAAACCTCTTAATATCAATGTAACCAAAACAATAACATTATACCATATTTATTCTTGTATTTGCTTAAACATCCATGTTTGTTAACTGATGTAGTTAAACAATATATCTTTTAAAAACCTCTTAGACTATCAGCCAGATCTACACATGAAAAACCTAAAAAACCTAAAATACTGTCTTCTGTATCTTATTTTCACCTTCATTTTTTAAATTTGTTCATAATCTGGAAGAGAAAAACAAACTTTCCTACTTTATCGGTTCCCATATGATTTCTCAATTTGGAATTAATGCATCCAAAGGAAGAGAATATTCTTCCTATGCCAGCAGAAGCTACTGTTGTTAAAAGTGAAATCATTACTTCAACAGTTTCTAAAATCCGAATGCTTAATACGTGACCTCCACCAGTTCACTGGTGTGACTCTTTAAGACATCATTGGCAAACAAATATTGCTTGAATGATTCCCCATAGCTCTGAAGTTCATATAGTTGATATCATAGATGCATGATTCCTGAATACCCTGTCATAGCTAACTCCACTTCTTCAGCTCTTAAAATTTGACCCTGATACTGGATAGTGACAATATCTGCAAGAAAATAAGCTGTAGACAGTGCTTGCCCCATTAGTTTTTTTTAATGCTTGTAATTTAATTCTGTCATTGTGCAGTTCTGTTTTTAAGTGCTCACTCAGTTCCTTCCAAATTTCACAGCATCAGCAATAAAACGGCTATTTTTCTGTATTTTGTTTAAAGCTTCAGAAATGGGTTTCAGGATTCTTAGCATATCTTCAACATTACTCTTAAGCTCAATGTTGAGGATTTTGGCCATAACATTGCTATCTTTTTTCTCTTGATTTTGTTCACAAACTGTCATAAAAATAGGACAGTTCTTGATACGCTGCTCAAAATAGTCCCTACAGAATTCCATCTAACATCTTGCGGGAGTGTTAGCTTGGTTCCACCCATTCTTTTCAGAGCTGCTGCAGCAAAATGATTTTTATGGAAGTATTAGCAATTTCAACAACATTTTGTCTTTATTTCTGAGACACTGAAGTCTTTGGCAAGGAGGTACAGCAAATGAGCACTGCAGCCATATGTTATTAGCTTTGTATTCTCTTCATATTCTTTTAAATGTCTTCTCATCTTGGATACATTTATTTATTTATTTATTTATTTATTTATTTATTTATTTATTTATTTATTTATTTATTTATTTATTTATTTATTTATTTATGGGATTTCTATACCGCCCAATCCCCAAAGCAGCATTGTCTGTGATTAAACTGTATACTAGACATTTGAATTCTTGTTCACATTTTTTATTATCTCTTCTGCTGCTATAGTTCTAATAAGTATTCTGCTGTGTGTGCATTTCTTGATGCATCAATTGCTTCAGGTAGAAGGACATTCCTTTCTTCTGTTGTTGTGCAAGCAAATACAACAGGATTATTATGGACATTACTTTACCCATCAAGACTTAGGGTAACAATTGTACCCTGTAGACCTGTTGCCCATTACTCCATTTCTTTGTCACACATTTTATCCAGCAGTTTCCCTGCAACATCTGCTCTGCTGGCTGGACTGTATCCTTGTCTCAATAACTGAACCATATTAATGAAGAGTGGATTTCCAGTCCAACAAAAACAAGAATTTGTCACATAAACAAACTGGGTAATTTTTTAATCAACGACCTCTTTTTTTAATCTGCCGGTTTTTGTCACAAACTTATCTATGGTGGTTGCTGGGTGGTCAGATTTTCTTTCTTTCTTTCTTTCTTTCTTTCTTTCTTTCTTTCTTTCTTTCTTTCTTTCTTTCTTTCTTTCTTTCTTTCAGGTTATATACTGTGGATATGTGATGTTTTTGATGTGACTGAAACACTATTTTGGACTGATAACTCTGAAACTGTAGAACAGTAGAATGGTGATCTCAAAAGGTGGATAGTTTATAGAATCCTTAGGTTGATGATTCATTCGCTTTAAAACAGTATTATTCATTGTATTCACTACCACTCAGTACTGTCCTAAAAATTTGTTTTGCTTGTTTCAGTTTATTTCTTCTCAACAACGGTATCAAAATGATAGTAATGTTCAGTAATAATAACAAATATATTTTTATTCAAATATGACAATTGCTCAAGGTAGTCTTTAAGAAATATGTGAAATCAAAATGTTTACCTTTGCCAACATCTTCCTTTTGTCATCTTCATCAAAGCATTTCTCATGATGTTTCATTCAGGCCACCAGATCTTGTATTTCTTTGCTGCAGTGTTTGCATTTTGCCCATCCGCCTGCCTTACCCATAGCTAGAGAATCTTAATTAAAATATTATCAAACTGGGTTCTCTTTTGTGGCCTGCTACCATTATAGGTTTTCTCCTTCAATGAGAGAATAGTATGATAAACCTTAGGCAGTACACACAAAGATCTTGGACTTGTGGAGTATTTTGCTCAAAACATTTCACTTTCATTTTTACTGCTGGTTCCTCCCTCCACACACTGAGCTCCTTGTGCAGACCTATAAACTGAGCACTTAAGTGGTAAATGGTTGATTCTGTGTACATAGATATGCAAAGGGACAAGGTCTTTTTTTCAACTCTCTCTATTTTATAACATTTTTACAGTGAAGAAACATGTTATCTCTATAGTCACAAATTCACAGTTCTGAGAAATGTCAAATAGAAAAATTGACCAAATGATCTTACAGAAACTTCTGAAAGAACATGACATTGTGAATGGATTAAAGGCAGTCATGTATGAACTCATCAAAAAATTTAAACATTTCATTTCATAATTTAAACATTTCATTTCGTAAACATTTCATGCTACATAATAAATAAACTAATCCTTATTTTGCTGTAAATAACTTTTGGACTATAATGTATCTTAAATAGAAAACTTTCTTTAGATTGATTTTGCCTCAAAAAGCATATTGCATGGGGATGTGTGGAGACTCGTTCCAACAAAGACACTGACACATACTTGTTGGAAAAGAAATCGGCCGCAGCCCAAATTTATTAACATATAACAAAACTTTGAAGCTGGGCGAGCATAACAGAGCACATCCTGGCCCCCAGGCAGCAAACCGCTGACCTGGTTATAGGGCAGCCCCAGCTGACCCCTTAGGCCCTTCGGACAGAACCCTGTCCGGCACATCCCCCGAGGGAACCGGAACAGGAAGTTACTAGATGCCACATGGACGCAAACCCAATTTGTGACACCCCTCCCTGCGGGCAGCGAGCTCTTGGCACGGCCCCGAGGCTTGTCTTCAAGAGCTCTGACGCCACCACGGACCTCATATGGAGGCCCCCATGGGAAGGTCCGGCATGCAAGCTACTGCCTTCCCAAAATAGGATGTGCTCTTATGCCCAAACTGCCACCGAGCTGTTAAACCAACAGCTCCCGCCCCAGCTTCAGCAGCCCAGAGTCACACAGCTCAGTGCGTGCCGCAAAGCCACTGCAACAGAGCACATCAGACGTCATTTTGCTCAGTGCGTGCCGTGAAGTCACTGCAACAGAGCAGCTCAGTTTCCCTCAGTGCATGCCGCAAAGCCATTGCAACAGAGCAGCTCAGTGCATGCCATGAAGCCACTGCAACAAAGCATATCAGAGCATAACCGACATCATTTCACCAGATGTCCTGACGTCAATCTGATAAGTGTACTCTATCGGGCAAAGACAGCGCACCGAGCGCATAGGATATATCACTATGGGGAATAACATCCCCTATATCACCTGTACAACCCGGACTGCGGCCGACAAGCCTTAACCTTGGCTTTGTTTTCCCTGGTGGGAACAACTACATCCCTCCAATTCCTCTGTTCCGATAAAGCACGACCGACAGCGCGGTCTTTGGCGATCTTACAATGCAGCAAGCTCCAGTCAGGCTCCATGAGGATCCCTCCAAGTCCTCCGTTCTAGTAAGCACGACCAAACAGCTTGGTTTTGGCATCGTACAACGCAGCAAGCTCAAGTCAGTCTCCATGAGGATCTGCAAGGCCAGGAATGCCATTCTCTCCCGCTTGTAGCACAACTCCATCAGGGAAGCCAAATTGAAGGACGGAATCCCGCAACCAGGGGAGTAGGGAACACCACCTCATGGACTTCGCTGCGTAACGACCAGCCCAGGACAGCACACTGTGGCCCACCAGCCAAACTTCGGTAACGACGCACCGCTGGAACTATAAAGAGAACAGAGTTACACAAAAGGTGAGGCCAGGCGTACACATGGAAGGCCAAAGACTTCCAGCGCTGGCCTCCAGCCTGAGTGGTCTGTAGCCGGAGTCTGGTCCTTGTGGTGGCCCTCTTGAGAGGCCGAGGGTGCAGCTCCCATCTGGAGAGGAGTGGGAACCAAACTGTTCAGCAAGAAGACCCAGAAATCACAAACAACGCCGCCAGAACAGCTGTGAATTGATATCTGGACACTGCTAATGCAGTCATGTGAGCCACCGGGTTGGCTCCAAATGCTGCCTGCATGGATGAATGCAAATGCAAAAACAGGAAAGCAGGACTGCAACCCACTATACATTTGTAGTGTGGCAAGGGCCTTAGTGAATAATAGATCTTCTTCCTGCTCTGCCCAACAAATTAAAATTTAATAAAGCAACCATTTAAATATTTCCAAAGGCTTGGAGAAAGGTAATCTACTCTTTGTTCTTGCCAAGCATGTCAATGACTCCCCATCAACCATGCCCATGTCGACCCTTTTGAAAGGCTAAAGGGGCTGATGATTTGGTGAGCGGGGCAACAAGTTCACTGCCCGGAAAAAGCCATAAAAAGGCCAAAGCAGCATTCTCAGGAGCCCCTTTTGTAATGGGCTGCCTATGGTCTTGTGGCCTAGGGAAATACCGCTGCCAACTAATCATGGCCCTTCGGGCTTCGGGAGTGGGAATGGCCCAGTTTTCGGCTATTGACTGAAAACTACTGAGCAGGATGATGATCCCATTAGCTGCGGAACCCTGGCCAGTGGTGGACCACATTGAGCAGCAGTGGCAGCACATCCCGTCGCCAACCATACTGCCCGAATCAGCTGGCTTAATGATGGAATCCCCACCGAGGTTCCACTTCCTCTGGATCGATGAGGCAAACCAACCAGCCTGAGCCGATCCACACTCCAGTTGGCTGGCTTGATAAGACTAGGTAAAGAAAATAGAGAGAATTGAGGCTGACCATTCACCTTGTCAACTAACTATACCCTGCTCTGGGGTGACTGTCCTCTGCCACTGCCCCAGGAGCCCTTATGCAGGAGGAACCCAGTCGAAAAAAGGCCCCGGTGATAAAATTCCAAGCCAACACTAAGAGTAAAAGCACAGAACCATGACCAGGATCGAACTTAAGTATAAGCAGGATCAATACTTATCCTGGAGTCTACTTTAAACAGCCCGGTGCTTTGTTGAAGTGAAGAGGTCAGAAAAAGATTGGTGTTCTGGCACTTTCTCATTTGAATAAGGCGTCGCGATGCAATAAAATAAAACAAAATCTACCATCTAAATAGGGGAGACCCATCCCTGGTGAAATTGCCTGAAATAGCTGGCCACTGAGCTGGGACCACAGCTGCCTCATTGACTGGGCATGAAGACCCTGTGGTGTGGTTTAACCCATGTCACCAGATTCGCGTCCACCTCTCTTTGCTGATGTGGTTTGCCCCTGCCAGCCATCGTGTCACTTTGGTCCTCTTAAGCAGAGTCATAGTGTGTGACTGGCCCAGGGTCACCCAGCAAGCTTCCCTGGTGCCAGTGGGGGTTTCCATGTGGTAATCCCAGGTCTTAGCCCCATACCTGAACCCCTGAACCATGCTGGGCAGTTTGGAACCAGCCAGCCAGATCACCAGATTGTTGTCACCAATCACATATCGGCAAAATACATGGCCTGTGGCACTTCCCTTTTTTTTTTTTTTAAAGGTGCTACCTCCCATTATGATGGAACAGGGAGAGGAAGACTGAACCCACTACATCCAGTAATCAAGTACTAAAGGGGGAGGAGACCTGAAGGAGTCCCCTACTGCCACAAAAAGGCCTCCTGGCCAAGCAAGATCAAGAGCCCCCCGGGGATGGGGGTATATAGCAAGTTGAAAATAAATAAATAAATAAAATTAAATGTAGCCCACCAATGCGGTGGCTGATTTGGAAATACCTCTGGCTACTGCTGCCTTGGGAGCCAGGGAGCGGGAACAATCCATCTGGTGACGAATTAAACTGTTGGCAATATCCATGTTGATACCTGGAAAAAACCAGCCTTAAAAAGAAATGCCAATTAGTTCACATAACAACACCACTCCTGGGCTAAGCGCCCAACCCTTACCAAAGTGGTTGGATTGTCTGACAAACGTCCATGCCAAGCTAGGCTCTGACGGTATTATATTGTGGTGCCATAGTGAACACTGATGGCCGAAAGTCGTATGGTCACCCTTGGATTTTGCAAACTGGGCCTAAAGGCCCTTTAAAGTGCTACAACTCTGCTGACAAGTTTGGGTGCTCTAACGGGAAAGCACATCCATGACCGCTTGAATTCAAGCCCATAAACAACACTTGTCCTATAAATCCAAGACCTGTGTAAAATCCAGTGAAGACACTTTCCCAACAACTTGTTATAAAAAAACTAGAGTGTCGCTTAGTAGGCACAGAGGGATGATCACTTTCGATGGATTTCTGCATGGTATAATTGTCTACATTGAACCATATATAATTGGCTTAATCAGCAAGGAATCTGCCCAACCAGAGTCAGCCCCAGTTAACCTCCGAACTCTGACAAGCCAGCTTTGGCTTAAAGAATGGTCTATTTTAATAAATTTGAATCTCCCACTACCACCTCAAAGGCACATGTCAAGTCCTTTTGCTCACCCCCAGTTACAAACACTGCTGAATTACAGTCCCTTTGTTTATCAACTTCTCTTGCTTGGCATAGTGGCAGTTTGCTCTTTTGCCTATGTTCAAAGGAAGAGAACGTACCTACCTTGTGACAGGTAGAAAAGAAGTGGGCAAAAGGGCAATCAACTGCTGAAATCCTTTTATCATCAGGATGCTTAGAAGGTTTTGATAACTATTTTTCAAAGGCATAGTTATGATGCATGGCTGCCCAATATGCATTTCAAAACATAAATGACTAAACCCTACAAGTCCTGCTCGTTTACATTACTGACTTCCTTCCAAGTGTTGGGGTGATAGGGTTGCCATCTCTAGGTTGGAGAATTCCTGTAAATTGAGTTGGGGAAAGGTAGGAACGAAATAGGTTCTAATGCACACAGCATCCAACCTCCAAAGCAGCTGCTTACTCTATAGTTTAGAGATCAGCTGTAATTCCAGAAAAGCTCCAGGCCATAGCTTGAAAATGGCTTCTTGTGGGGAGAGTGGAGGCCTGATTTCTAGCATGAAAGCATTATTTAAGCCTCCCCAGCTCAAGCAGAGCAAGGAATCAAACCTGGTTCTCCCGATTACAGTGCACTTTTACACTACACCACGCTGGATCTCTCCATCTGTAATTTGAATCTGTGTCATCCAGAAAATTACAGTGCACCTGCTCTTAACCACTACACCATGCTGGATCTCTCCATCTCTTATTTTGAATACCTGCTCTTAACCACTACACCACGCTGGATCTCTCCATCCGTTATTTTGAATCTGGGTCAACCAGAAAATTAAAGTGCACCTGCTCTTAACCACTACCCATGCCGGAGAAAATTACGGGGCACCTGCTCTTAACCACTACACCACGCTGGATCTCTCCATCCGTTATTTTGAATCTGGGTCATCCAGAAAATTCCATCTGGGTCATCCAGAAAATTACAGTGCACCTGCTCTTAACCACTACACCATGCTGGATCTCTCCATCTGGGCGGTTTATAAATGGGGCGGTTTATAAATCGAAACAATAAGTAAATAAATAAATAAATAAATAAATAAATAAATAAATAAATAAATAAATAAATAAACGAAGTGGCAGGCACTAAGGAAATAAGATGGCCCCTTAAGGGGTAGCCTAAGAGGACCTAAAATGGCTGCCCACCAGGGGCTTTGGGCCCTGTGGGAAATAAGCCTGCCTGAAGAGCCTCCACGGAGCCTTTTTTTGAGAGTGGCCGCGCTCCGACTCGGCCACCACCCTGCCTGACACCGGCTTTGGGAAACAACCCTGCTTCCTAGAACGATCCCCGCTAACTGGGGATGGCTGCCCGAGCATCTTTAAATTGCCGGAGCAAGGGCCTCTCTGGCGTCGCGCCAGACACTGGCAGGCCCTGCTGGAAACTTCGAGGCAGCAGCAAGCAAACGCCTACCTGAACGCCCCCATGAGCGCCCAACTGCCGCTGGGATGATCGCCCCAATGGGAGCAATCCGTCGGCAACAGCCTCCCGGCCCTGGATGAGAGCCCCGTCTCTTCGGGCTTGCTCGCAGCCCGCCCACCAGGCGTGGGCAGAGGACCGTCCGCGTTGGGCCATCCCGTCAAAGACGTGTCGCCCAACGGACAGCTCACCAAGTGTCCACTCGGCCACGCCAAACAGACACGCTCTCCTCGGCTCTGTGGAGAACAGGGCGGGAAGGGGGGTGGGAGGCTCATCGGCTGACAGTTCCTGAGCGCCAGAGTGTCTCAGGGAAGGCCGAGTCAACCCGCTCTGCCGAGGCCAGCCAGGGAGAGCAGCAAAGGCTTCCTCCCCGCTTTTTAAAGCAGCCGCCTGCGCTGTGTGCCCCTGCATCAAAGACGCGAAGCCCAAAGAACAGCTGCTCTCTCAAGGAAAAAAGAGGGTGAAGAACGACCCTCCGACCACCCACTCCGCCGCAAAACTGCAGGGAAGAGACGGTCGGAAGGACGGCTCCCCAACCGCCCGCTCTGCTGAGAAATCAGCACTTCAGGCTCGCACAAAAGAGCGCAAAGCCCAAAGGACGGCCGGATGATCCTCTGATCAGCCGATGTCTCTCTCAAGGCCAGAACGGGGCGGGAGGGAGCAAGAAAGGCAGAGAGGGTTCGCCTACGCTAAAGCCGATTCACCCCGCTCTCAACGAGGCCGCCAGGGAGACCTGTCAAACGTCTTCCCTTTGAAAGCAGCCGGCCTCGAAGAGGCCGGTCCCCGCCGACGCAGCCCTTTATAGGCTGCTCAAGGCCCCTGTCACGTGCCGGCACCCGGCCACGTGACAGCCTCAGTCGGCCGGCGGGGAAGGAGGCTTCCACTCATTCCTCCCCCCTTGCAATGGCGCCTCCAGGCTGAAGCCTGGGGCGCGATTTGTTTAAAAAAATCCAATTTAAATAAAAAATCTTATTGAAATAAAAATCCAATTTGAGTTTAAAAATCCATTAATTTTTTTTTAAAAAAACCTTCCCTCCCACCTAATCACATGTTCTGTGAAAGCACTTCTGGGGAAAACCTTGAAGTGATTTCAGATAGATCTAGAAATTGCCAGAAATTCTATGATTTTGTCATAGAGTGACATTTTTTAGAGCTGCTTGTCATTACTTCTGATGAGTGTCCCCATGTCTCTGTCCCCCAAGCTCCTGCTGATTGATAGGCACAATTTACCAGCCATAGTCAAGGTGCTGCATATGTTGAGGTGTAAGTGAATTTGATATATACAAGAAGAAGATGATGAAGGGTTTGGATTTATACTCTGCATTTCTAATCCATAAGGAGTCTCAAAGCAGCTCCTTCTTTTCCCCTCCCACAGCAGACACCTTGTGAGAGTTCCAAGAGAACTGTGTCACCTAGCAGGCTTCACGTGAAGGAGTGGGGAATTAAACCTGGCTTCACGTGAAGGAGTGGGGAATTAAACCTGATTCCCCAGATTAGAGTTGTCCTCCTGCTCTTAACTACTACACCACTCTAGCTATAATGCTTACAAGGTAGGGCAGTATAATTATTTCCAAAGGTAGAAGGATGGATGAGGCATAATAGCTTATAACAAGTCACCCTGGCCATTTTTGCACAGGTTATCTACCCTGAATTCAGTGCCTCAGGAAAGCATTTTTCTCTCTTCCCCTCCTTCCATTTCTCCCAGTGCTGTAGTGCAGAGGTGTAGCAAGGGGGAAAAGTGCCTGGTGCATCAGTGCACCCTCTGCCCCCACCCCACCCTGGAATGCCCCCACCCTGCCCTGGAATGCCCCCACCCTGCCCTGGAATGCCCCCACCTCACCCCCAGAATGCCCTGCTCCACCCCTAGAACACCCTCACCACAACCCAACAGGGGTGCACGCCCAGTGCGTCACCCACCCCGTTCCCTTGGAGCTACACCTCTGCTGTAGTGCATTAGTGCACCCGAGGGGGTTTCTCTGATTTTTCTCAAACCTACTTTGCTCTGATGCTTTGAGGAAGATTTATGTAAAATTCCAAAGATTTCTGTGTGGGAGAGAAAATTTGAATTTTCTGGCCCACATGGCAGTCACTCCCTCTGGCCCTGTCTCTCCAACAGCCATTTCTTTCCCCTGCCACCAGGGGACTTTTTGTATTTTTTTAAAGAAAATCATGATATTGATATATCATTTTTACAATAGGTGTAAGATAGTCTCTCAATTCTTTGCTTTTATTAAAACAAAAGTATGGCTCTAGCCCCTTTTCTTGTGGAGATACAAATGGAAAAGCACGTATTTGCACAGGAGGAGGTTACATATTTAAATGGTGGGAATTTTGAAAACTATTACAACTATAGCTACAAGATACATTCTTGTGCTGATTTTTTTAAAAAATGCAAAAGATCTTGTGGCCCAGGGGAGGGTGGTGATGGTCATTGGCAGAGGCAAGAAAACTGTGAGGAAAGCTGTTATGTGAAAGCCCCATTGCTCTACTACTTTAAGTGCAATGGGGAAACCACAAAATTTCATCTCCATATCGGAAGCACCACAGTGAGTTTGTGACCGCACTGGGATAAGAGGTGAGAGCCTCTGGCTCATAGATATGCTACTTAACCATTTTATCATATGGCTCTCAAAGCTGAAAGCCCAAGACAAGCTAAAGAGATAACCACACAATGTGTCTGATTCAATCCATGGTTAAATTTTTCCACAGGAACAATGTGAAAATCACATTTCATTCATGTTATCAGGTCATTCTTTTAAATGGTTCTTCATAAAAGAATGGGCTTAATTTATGGGGTCTGCTTGCCTTCCATCAACTAGGTAATGTCACCCAATTTGGCTTCCATTGACTCTTTACCTCTCAAATTCATTTCCATTCTGTTCTTTTGTGCGTGTGTCATTCCTATCTACAAAGTGAGAATGCCATCCCGCCCCCCCCCCCCCCGGTGCAATTTGAAAAACCATTTTGCACCCAGCAATGTACAAACCAATCAAATCAAGCCTTTACCATATCCTGGCATCCATTTTTAGATTACAGCTGCAGATCTGGGGTTTTGACTCCATGCATTGAAACAGCCCATTGTCTATTTCCCCCTCCTCCATTTGTCTGTTTGTACAAAACATTTAGCCTAATGAATAGTTCTGAAGTACTCAGACGTCTGCACATTGGGGTGCTGTGTGGTTTCCGGGCTGTATGGCCGTGTTCTAGCAGCATTCTCTCCTGACGTTTCACCTGCATCTGTGGCTGGCATCTTCAGTGGATCTGATGATTGTCTGCACGTTGTTCTGAGTTCCACATGAAATTGTGATGCTTTGGTTGGTTCTGATGAAAAATATTGTGTTTTTTTCTTAAGAACTAGGGCTGTGCTTTGTCTCCATGCTGTGCCTCAGAAACTGAATAATCTTAAATAAGATTCAAAGAGGTTTAGTGCTGCGCATTTTAGTCACTTTTTTGTTTTAAAGACTTGGAACTTGAGTAATTCTATGCAGTGCATCTGTTCCTGCTGCCTCTGGAGTGGGACTGAGTCATGCTTACGGGATAATCCCCTCCAGGCTTGCCTTAGCCTTTCCTGCTGCCATTTTCTCTCTGGTGCTGCTCCTTGTTCCCAGATCCCTCGTGCCCACTATGGAAAGTGTTTGCATTGTGGCTAGGAGTCTGTTGATTTTCTTTAGGTGGCTTAGACCTGCAGGCTGTTCTCATTACTTTTTTATTAGGCAATCTGAATACTCATTTAGCCTTGCTATGCGTGCAGTGCTTTTCAATGCTTCCTTTGGAGGTGTTTGTACAGAGGTTGTCCTTGGTGAGCTATATAAAAAAATAGGTCTTATGAAATGAGACTAAATATAATGATGCTGCAAGTTTCATGCTGGAACATGAACAGCTGGTTTAAGAGCCTGCAGTGAATGCTGACTGACAGGTCCTGCTTTAAGAGGACTGCCAGGCAGGTCAAACTTGGCTTGCGAGGGGCAGGTATCAAATATACTATAAAGCCGATGAGAACTAGGGCAAGATTTCACAGGGCATGTGTTGCTGGGCCATAGTGTTTCTGCCTTACATGTCTCCCTGTATCATCATATTGAAGAAATGCATTTCATGATGTTATCACAGTCAGTTTTTACCTACTCCAATTCTGTTTCACTTGTAATTTGAGGGCGAAATGCAGAACATGATGATGTCACGTTAGCTGGGAGATGAATACGGGAGACATGGGTAAGCTGCAGCCATACAACCTTGTTTATGTCTAATTAGATTCTTATAGGCTAAGATCCCAAGCTGAATAATTTATCTGAAAAGAAATTGACAGTTTGACTGTGTAGTCATCTTACAATGGTTGAGGTATCTCCAAAAATGTCAATCTTCTCAGTGTGTGGGTGGCATCTTCCTGCTTTCCCCCTCAGGGCCCAATATTTACCTCATGAAGGAACACTGATGAAATTGGGGCCAGTTTGTGTAGGTCAATATACAGTATCATAAAACCTTCAATTTGACCATTGAACACGAGCATGACCTCATTTCTGATGGTACAATACAGTGTTAAATGCCAGTTCCCTCCCCATAACTTATACATGAAGTGTTCCTTTATATGACCCCACTCTTCTGCAGACTATATGCAAGAAACTTAAACAGATTTAAAATCTGTTTTCAATATGTAAATCAGTCCAGAAGTTATAGTCTCTCTCTCTCTCTCTCTCTCTCTCTCTCTCTCTCTCTCTCTCTCTCTCTCTCTCTCTCTCTATCTCTCTCTCTCTCTCTCTAGTTAGTTAGTTAGTTATAGTTATAGTTATAGTAGTTATAGAGATAGCTCTATTTTCCCCCACACCTGTTTCAAACCACTCTTTCTATTTCAAGCATTAATTTAAATTAGAAAATGGAATTTTTTGTTTTATAACTTATAATTCTACAAATCCCTTATTCTACAAATTCCTTATGAACTTCTACCAGAAAATACCCAATCAAAACAAATCTTGGTGCATAAGAAGTTACGAATCATTAAAATCAAATGGATTTGTGTGACATAGATCTCTAACTCACACAAATACAATTTAATGAACAGATGCAAAATTTAACAGCCAAATACTATGACATTGCTGACATGTTACTTGCAGAAAACATGTACCGGTAATTAAGAAAAATAAATGTCCTGTGGCACCTTGAAAACTAACAGAATCATTGCAGTAAGAGTTTGGAAGGATATTATCACATGCATAAAATAGTTTATAATAAACAGGGAGAGGAAAAAAAGTTGTGAATAATGGACTAAAAAGCCTAATTTGTGACATATGCAAAACTCAAAAATATACTGGGGAAAAATATTCACAACAGTTGTAACTGATGACAACACAAATGAAGGTGAATTCCATACAGCATAATAATATCTGATTGCATCCATTATTTTTGAATCTAGGTCCATTTTATTCCATTTTTGTCCTTTGCATGGGTGCCCATTTTCTGTGAAGGAATTGAGTTGAAGTTGGGGAAAACAATCAATTTTCTTTCAGCCCCTTTGCACGAAGCCACTATTTTTTTTACAATGCCAATGGAGCTATGCAGGCACCCCCCCCTTTTTCTTGCATTTTGATTGGCTGCTCCATCACCCCAGCCTCCCTCATTCCCAACCTCTGCTAAGGGAATGCTTCTGATTGGTGGAGAATGTACAGGAACCCCAGGAGCCCAAGCAGGACCACTTTGGGGGAGAGACCTGTGTGAAGTACTTCCCCAAAATGGGACATTTATCTTCATCAACCCATTATATTTCTACCATGCAGAATCCACCGAAGTGGACTGTAACATGGAAAAGTTCATTTTACAATAAATCTGTAACTGCTTTTTTTCTGTGATTGACAGCTATCCTGCTGGAATTAGTAAGTAAATTTAATATTCCTTTTTTTGTGGATGAGCTGCAATTTTTTATGTACTGAGTACAATATGGGATATAATTAGAAATGTGATCCGTATGATGCATAATGAGGCAAAATACAATTAGCCAATACAGTTACAGAAAACTCCTCACTGGATTCATTTTTTTCATATCCATAGTACATTTGTTTTCCTTATCTCCTTTGTGACATCATTTATGTCTCATCAACATGATGGATTCAAAAGACAAGAGACCAGGGTATTTGACCCTCATCAAACCACTGGGATAGACACATCTGATTTTTACCATTCTATTAATGGTCTTATGAATTCTACACCAGAATTCATTTGATGGAAATAATTTATTGTGGCTGTGAAGATGGTTGCAGGAATTATTAGTACTGATATATCAAACAGTTGGTCCCCTTACGAAGGTGCATAATTTAATAAGTGAAAGACAAATGGTGACAAAGGCAGGTTTTACTTATTACATTTTTATCTACTGTTTCTTCCAGAAATATACATCCTTCTGCCTTCCTCCACTTTATCCTCCACAACAACCCTGTGAAGTAGGTTAGTCTGAGTTTTTCAGGGATTTGAATCTGGTTTTCCCCAGGCTAGTTAAATGCGCTAACCACTATTGCTCAGATACAGTCGTCTTTTCCTTCCCCTCCCTTCATAAAAACTGGGAATTCTGCAGCTCTCAGGTTATCATTGAGATATGTTAGCAGGCCACAGTGAAGATTCATTTTAACCATTTTAAGGTTAGGATTCACATGGCAAAAGCGCGTGAGTTCTCACCGCTTAGCCAGTGCCAAAGTCTTGTGCCTTTGGTGAGGAGGGTGAGGAGGACCCTTACACAGTTCATAGCTCAACCAGCAGAAGGTGGGGCCAGCAGTCAGTCCCGGCCAAACAGACCCTCCCGAATCAACACTCATCTTCCACAATCAGCTACAACCCAGGCAACCCCTCCCCCCAAATTAAACAAAGCACCAGATACAACAATTACTTAAACAACCACTCTCCAGCAGGCTAAACCCACCCCAACACTCTCAAACACTGTCCTCTCTAACTTATGGTGATTTCATAGGGTTTTCAAGGCAAGCGTTGTTTGCAGTGGCGTAGAGCCATTGGGATGGGATGGGGCGCAATGCTCCAAGCGGAGCCGTGGCAGAGGTGTGGCCAGGCTGCGAAGGGGGCGTGGAGGGGGTATGGTGGGGTGTTCCAGGGTGGGGGCATTCTGAGTGGGGGCATTCTGGAGCAGGTGGCGCCGTGGCAAGGGCCAAGGGGGCGCATGCGCTCTTGGCGGAGTTTCCCCTCGCTTCACCTCTGGTTGTTTGCCATTGCCAATCTCTGTCCCTGGGTTTCATTGGTGGTCTTCCATCCATGTATTAACCAGGGCGGACTCTGCTTAATGTCCAAGATCTGGTAGATTGAGTTTACCTGGGCCATTCTGTCCTGGTCTTCTGACTCGGCTCACCTCCTTGGATTTCTTATCACTAGGTTGTAACAACTGATTTCTAGCAACTGAATGTGCACATATGTGAAAGTTTGAAGGCTTCTCCTTAATGTGTGAACTCGCTACAGGAGATGCTTCCATGTAAAATGGCTGTAGAAATGAGTGCTTTATACATAGATTTCACTGTAGTTTTCTGTCCACTGCTAGAATTGGTAAGGTATGTAAATGTGCAATAGTATTACAGTTCTAAAACTGACTGGCCTCCAGATTAAATAAACAGAAAAGGTCTATTCTAGTTGTTTTCCAGATCTCTCCAGTTGTTTATTGAAAGTAGAGGACAAAAGTCTAGTCAAACTGAGTATCTTAGCCAAGCAATTAATAAATAAGACAAAGGAGATATGGAAAATAAAGTATACAGAAGGATGTTTTCTGAAATGAGATAAAGACAAATTATTGGTACAATAAAGAAAGAAACACTAAACAAGTACCAACATCTCATTCTGGAGTTTGTTCTGTGGACACAGAAGGAGTAACTTATTCTGTAGGTCCACAGGTCAGCCACGTTCTCCTGCGCTTAATTCATTTTCTCTCTCTCTCTCTCTCTCTCTCTCTCTCTCTCTCTCTCTCTCACACACACACACACACACACACACACACACACACACACACATAAGCACATATACACACACATTCACAAACAATTACCTCTCCCTCAAGTAACTTGGTCGCTATGGTGCACTAGTTTACGGAGGAACTCTCTCCCTATTGACTAATGCTTTAGCTTATGGTCAAGGTAACAGCTCATTTATTTATGGAGCCCTTCAAAGCCAAGATTATGATTGTATTTGTTCAATCTTTCAACACAACTGCTGGAGACAGCTTAACAGATATTTGCCCTCTTTGCCAGGTTCTAAGAAGAGAGACAGCAGGAGACTCATATAGTGAAAGCATAGGTTCCTCACTGAATTGTATAGCAAGGAAGGCACCAATTTTGCAACATTTCAGAATACCTGTATGTAGCCAGGAACAGCTATTTATTTATTATTGTATAGAATTACATGAAAATGTAAATAACAAGTGAGAAGAGCACAGGCAAAATATTAAGGGGAGAGGAAAGAGGTAACAGGAGGTCTTGTATGACTGCAAGGTGCAGTTACTATTTGGCTTAAGAACTTATTTCTTTTTTAACCCACCCTTCTTTAAGGAGTTCAGGTGCTCTGTATGTGTCTGTGAGTGAGTGAGTGAGTGAGAGAGAGAGAGAGAGAGAGAGAGAGAGAGAGAGAGAGAGAGAGAGAGAGAGGTATCATCATGTTGCAGCCACCTTAGGTTTTCAAGGCATGAGATAAACAGGTGGTTTGCCATTGTCTGCCTTTGTGTATCAACACTGGATTTCTGTGGTGGTCTCAATCCAGGTATTAATCGAGTACCGACCCTTCTTAGTTTCTGAAATATGAGATCAGGTTAGCTTTTGTCATTCAGGTCAGGACCCCACCTATTTTACCCATAACAAGTCTGAGAGGTCAGATAGGCTGAAAGAGAGTGTGAGTGGCCCTCAATTACTCAGTTTCATAGTAGAACAATTTGACCCCATGTCTTTTCAGTCCTAGTCCAATATTCTAATCATACCACACTGTCACTTTCCTGGTTCTTATTAGCTGCAATGTTGGAATGTCTCACAATCAGTCAATACATGAGGAAAACCTGAACTATAACCTCTGTGGAACAGGTGGGAAAGTGAAATACAGTGTGTATAGTTTAAGTAACAGTCATCACAGTTGCCAGAGATGCGAGGTAATGTTCCATGATGACATATCAGGTAGTGATGGATTATTGTAGTTTCAGACAATTATTTATTTTCTAGCAAATAAAAGTGCCCTTCATCATGATGGTATGTGTGAGGAGGGAAGCCTGCATTCTCTTCTGTGTATGTATGCAGATGCTTCTGCTATGCCTGGTACTCCTCTACAGTAGAGTCTTCTCTGTAAGTAATGCATCATCAGGCTGTTTTGGGGAGAGAGGACGGAAATGGTTATTAGTGCTAGACACAGGCCTAAAGACACATTAAAGCATAATGAAATGTTTTAATCATCCTTACAAGTTGCATTTATCACTGAGAACCATATTAACAGGAAAGGGAAGCAGCAGTTCTATGAACAACATTTACCCAGGAAAGATATTATTTGTTTTTAATGAATGGCAAATTCACTGCTGACTTTGTCCCTGTAAATGAAATATATGAGGCTAGAGAAGAGGAGCTTTGAGCTACATGAGATGCTTTTTACTATTGGTTCATTGCACTGGTTTATAAGACCAAACAGTACAGATGTTACAAAAAAACCATCTACCTCCTGATTTAAAACATTGCAGTTTTCTTCCCTGTTCAGATTCTATTGCATCACTAGGCAGTCCTTTCTCTTGCAGAAACTAAAGGGACATTGTGGTGATTTCTCAGTCTTCTTTGTCAAAGCTGTCTTTATCTGGGCCACGGCAACCATTCCATTTGAATTATTCAATATTTGACAGCTATTGCATGGTCCAGGTATGTAGCAGGTGGCAGCTGCAGCCCTGATGGCATGCAGCACATATGTTTTAGCGGTCAAAAAGGTGTCTGAAACTACTAAGGGTCTCACCAAGCATGACCCTTGTGTGACTCTCTTCATATATTAGATAAGGAACAGCATCCTTTCTATTGGCCCAAATACCCTGGAACATTTTAGGTTATGTAAAGGTGTAGAGGTTTTGCTGACAGGTGGTTACTAGAACATTACTTGAATGGCATGACCCCATTTGACTTGTTTGGCAGAGTGAGTTCCAGGCCTGTGCACCAAGTGAAACAAATGTGAAGCAAACAATGACAGTATGACAGGCCAGAACTCCCATTTCTGTGCTGTAGAGCAGAAGCAGGAGGCCTGCACAGACCATTCTGCAGATAGCCCTCGCTCCAAAACTGAGAAACCTCAACATGAAGGCTGCTTTGCTCATACAACCCCACAAAAATGGCCATTTGTTGAGAGGGTGGCAAAATTTTCCTGCACATGGGTAGCCGATTCATTACAAGGTTAATAAGGAATAGGAAATAGGGTTTGGGGGGACAATTCAATTTGGCATTGAAGAAATTAAGAACATTGTGCTTTGCGGGTATAAAGACTTGCACTTACAGAAGTTCTAGTGTGAATCCAAGCCATTATATAAGAGGGTTTATCAGGCTAACACCAATTTCCTGGAGAAATCTAAAATTTATTGTACTTGAGCATGACTCTAGTTGTATTACTTGGGAGTTCAAAACTGAGAGGTTGTTGAGAAATGGCAGGGCCACATAAGCCATATGTCTAACAGCATATGGTAAATCCAAAAAAAAATCAGTTTTGTTCTGTTCTCTTTAATCTCATAATGGCAGAAATTATTCTAATAACCCTTGTTAATGTCCTTTAATATCTGAGATCAATTCGATCTGACTGAAATGCACAGGATAACCTTCTTATTTCCTATAGTTTTCTCAAGCCTGAAACAGCTTTTTTTTACTTATTGTTCTCACATGGAACCAGTTCAGCTCGGCCACTCATGCAAACAACTGCTTTCTCAAGTAGCTCTTTTAGAATTACTACCGCTTCTGGAGAGGACTTTGTATCTAATTTGGAGACTTCCTCTCAGCCAAAACATCTGAGTTTTTTTTTTAGGGAAGCCCAAACAGTGTTATTAAGACTAGTGGAATTTCTGTTTGGTCATGCAGGATCATGGCTCCTCCTCCAGGAAAAGAAAAAAGGTGAGAGGTAGGGATTATTTTTTATGGAGTAGATCAGAAAATGCATCCATATCCATATCCAGTGGCGTAGATGCCATGGGGACACGTACCCTGGCTGTACACCAATTAGTCATGTGGGGGTGCAAAATGGCCCCCCACATGAGCAGCCTGGGAGCAGGAAGCAGCGCGGCCATGGTGGGAGCACTCCAGCTTTGGCCACACCCTTTCCCACTCTGAACAGGCTGCTCGGTCTCCAGGAAGTGGTGTGGCCATGGCTGGAGCTCAGCTGCGGTCTCCGAGCAGGCTGCTCAGTTCGTCAGCTTTTAAAAAGCACCAAGGCTGGAGGCTGGAGCGTCCCTCTCAGAGAGAGAGGGGCACTCCAGCCTCCACCAGTCTCCTTGGTACTTTTTTTAAAGCTGAGAGAGGGTACCTCTCTCAGCTTAAAAAAAAAAGCACCGAGGCTGGAGTGTCCCTCTCAGAGTTGAGGAGCACTCAGGCAGGCTTCGGAAGGTTGCTGCTGGACCGCCCCACCCCACCTCCTTTGGGGTTCCCCTTGAGCTGTCAGCTCAGGTAAGTGCGGCAAAGGGGGGCCATGGGGGGTGCGGGCAGGTGGGGGCGCCATTTTGCCCCAGGCACCATTTTCCCCAGCTACAGCAGGGCCAATATCTGTTCCTAAACTAATCTAATGAAGTGATACTTTTGGTCTAGTGATACTTTCGGTCTAGTGCAGGGGTCTGCAACCTGCAACTCTCCAGATGTTCATGGACTACAAATCCCATCAGCCCCTGCCAGCATGGCCAATTGGCCATGCTGGCAGGGGCTGATGGAAATTGTAGTCCATGAACATCTGGAGAGCTGCAGGTTGCAGACCCTGGTCTAGTGAAACATTTGGTCTAGTCAAAACTTACACAAACAATTAGGGGGGTTCCTAATAATGGCTCTATCATGTCCCATCTAGTTTGTCTCCAGAAGCTACCATTTAATCTAAAAAACAGAAAAGCCTTAGATTGGAAAGTAAATATTAATTTAATCATAATAATTGCACACACAGTTCATAAGGACGGTGTAGTCTCCAATCACAACATCAATAAAAATACTAGGGCAGATCAGCATCTTTATGTTGGTCTATTCACATTATATACATCTTCAGATAGTAAACATATAATATATAATAAAATATAAGAAAGCAAATCCCTGAAAAATTACTTGGTGCTGATGCAAACAAAAGCATCTGAAGCAAGGTTTGGTTGCTTGAGGCTACAGCAATGCAGGTAGTGCAGAATTTCTCTCGGCTTCCCTGTTCAAACTGCAGCAGCATTTGATGAGTCCTTCAGCACCAGCTTTCTTCCCATGCTTTGCCTGCTTCCATGTTTCATGACCAAGTTCAAGAACATGTTGTGGCAGGGGTGGTGCTTTCATATCTTTATTATATTATCAAGGATGGATGAGAAAGTGGGGTGGGGATTTCCTGCAACTCCCAGTTTACTTTTTAGTTTTCTAAGAATCAGACTGCAAGGTTGCAGCTTTTCTATCCTGCTGTTTCCTACCTCTGTCACATCAGCAGATTCAAGTACTGGACTCTCAGCCATGAGAAGACCCTTTTCTTTTCTCTACCATGGCATCAAAGAAGGATTAAGGCAGCAGAAATAACCCATTTTCTCTGCCCTTCCCTTGAAAGTACATGAGCAAGCACTTGGTGATAGTTGGCTTTTCTTACTTGAAGTCCACTTTTTGGTTCATCTTAGGTGGATAACAAAAATAACAGTTAAACCTCACAGAAATGTAACACAATCTGAATTTCCAGACCAGCCTAAAAATGACAGCAGCAAATTCAAAAGAATTGCCAATCAGACAGCAACAAAGAGCAAAAGCAAGCAGGAGGTCATTAGCAACAATAAACCTCAAATCAATGATTCCAAATGTTGTCTAAAGGGCACAGTTTTGATCTGATTGTGAAATACTTTCTGAGATGGCACAGTCTTGGAGCAGCTGTTGAGAAGACCCTATCCATGCGACCAGCAATGAATTTCTAGTGTGAATGGGGCACAGACAGAGGCTTCAGAAACAGGTTGCAGTAGGTTATGGTTGAATTAGAAATCTTTTAGGATCCCTGAACCCAGGTTGCTGAGGCCTTTAAATGGCAAAACCAGCAAACTAGGCTTGAAAACCAATTGGTAGCCAATGCATTTGTTAAAAAATAACAAAATGTATACCTTACCCTTTTTCCCACATAGGGAACACTAAAGTGGACAACAAATTAATAACATACATAATAAAAATGGGCAGCCCCTCCCAAAGCTGGAGGTGGTAGGATGCAATACTTATGTGGCGCCACCCCACCACCTGCAAGAGGGTTTTTCCATTGGTGCAGGGAGCAAGGAGAAACTCTGACCCCCCCCCCCCCGGAAAACCCCCTAGGACTTACAGGATCTACACCACCAATAAGGTAGCCTAAGTCTGAAGGTCCGGGCACTGCGTTCCTGGCCCTAAACCAGTCGGTTCCATCCCTGGGAAGGTTCTGGCCTGCCCTGCCCTGCCCTGCCCATACTAGCATCTGATTAAGATGCAAGCACAGCCTCGCTGCAGCCCGGACTTCCAGGTTTTGTGGTGCAGGGCTGAGGAATGGGTGGATAAATGCCCTGGGGAGGGCAAATGTGCTGGCACAAGGCCATACCTCTTCCTAAAGCCCTTTTGACCCCCCCCCCATTGGATGGGGCTGTAAATAAAAACATTTTAAAAGCTAGTAAAACAAAACAAAAACACACAATTAATGCAATTAAAACCAAGCTGAAATTCACATACGTAAAGAAGAAGAAGAAGAAGAAGAAGAAGAAGAAGAAGAAGAAGAAGAAGAAGAAGAAGAAGAAGAAGAGGAGGAGGAGGAGAAGGAGGAGGAGGAGGAGGAGGAGGAGGAGTTTGGATTTATATCCCCCCTTTCTCTCCTGTAGGAGATTCAAAGGGGCTTACAATCTCCTTGTCCTTCCCCCCTCACAACAAACACCCTGTGAGGTAGGAGGGGCTGAGAGAGCTCCAAGAAGCTGTGACTAGCCCAAGATCACCCAGCTGGCATGTATGGGAGTGTACAGGCTAATCTGAATTCCCCAGATAAGCCTCCACAGCTCAGGCGGCAGAGTGGAGAATCAAACCCGGTTCCTCCAGATTAGATACATGAGCTCTTAACCTCCTTCGCCACTGCTGCTCAATTTGAACATTGGGTTGGAAGGAGGGAACATCTGTAGCCTGGAAGCCCTAATAAGTTGTTTCAGATATGTGAGACAGGCAACCTCATCCAATGGGTCCAGCTGCTGCCCCCAAAGAGACTTCCCTGCTCAAAAAGTAAAAAAAAATACTGTCTCCTGCAGAGAATCCTCTATGGTGCTCACAATCACTCCAGGACATCAAGCCTATTGAAGAGGGAGGGAGGGACAATAGAAGAGAGATGGTTAGAACAAAAGTGAAGAAAGACTCAGAATGCAACCAATAAGACACAGGCTAAATCTTATTGTAAAGTGTACTCCATGTCAGTGATGGCAGCAGAGCAACGCTATTTTCTGCCATTCTTCCCTTTGCACAGTTTGGTTCAGTGGAGTCATTCTAGGATTCAGGATTCAGGATTCAGGATTCATTCAGAGGCTTCATGGGTCGTCCTTCCTTCCTTCCTTCCTTCCTTCCTTCCTTCCTTCCTTCCTTCCTTCCTTCCTTCCTTCCTTCCTTCCTTCCTTCCTTCCTTCCTTCCTTCCTTCCTTCCTTCCTTCCTTCCTTCCTTCCTTCCTTCCTTCCTTCCTTCCTTCAACTCTAAACGTTCAGCACTTGGCCATTAAACATCAACATAAAATTAAATCTTTAGCATCATTATTGATTTAAAAAAGTCTCTCTCTTTTTCTATTGGATCTTGTAACAGTCTTTAACTTTCAGAATCACGTCATCCTTTTTTCCTGTGTAGATGTTCTGTCAAGAGTTTCCAATTGTCCACGAGTTGTCTATTGGATCCTATTTTAATTTTTTTTTTTTAAAAAAAATCTCCCTTATATTTCTTGTTGCCCTCAGTGAACTCAACAGCAACCTAGTTGACATAACATATTTCGTCTGCCTAGACACTATGGCAATCCAATGGTCACCACACAAATATTCACCACTTTCAAATTGTCTTCTCTTTCAACCCCATGCCTTGCCATCATGGTAAAGGCATTACATAATTAAATGGAACCTCCTTGGCTGGATGACTACTAAATTCCCCCTCTGGCCTCAGTTCTAAAGTCCTATTTTGCAGTCTGCTAACACAGGAAAATCACATCTCTGGTTTGTACTGCTTGTAAGACCCAAGTGTTGATGCTCACCTTTGCAAAGCAAACACTGATTGCTAGATAAGGATGCTCCACATCTCATCAATTATTGTTTTGGTTGTCTTCCATATTTACCTGACCACTGAGCAAACTGGTACTATAAATATTAGCAGGCAATTGGAACAGAATGTTCTCTCTATCATCCAGGGACCCAATTATTCTTTCAGTTGGAAACATCATGTCTTATTTCATGAAAATAAAATACAAACGTAATACCCCAGATATTTGAAAATGTAAATCTAGGGGGAACTTTTTGTGCAGCACTGAGGCCAACATAGGCTAAAGTATAAAGATTATACTGAGGAAGGCATTCACCTGGGAATCAAAAGCAAGGACTAAAATGTGTGACATACTTTCTATGTAGCCTTTATCAGTTTCCCTGTGTTGCTGCCGATGGCCTAGATTCCCGTTACATTTACATAGTCTATAAAATCCTTCTCCTACAGGGGGAAGACAAGGACCATCTATATAGTGGTCTGAGCTTGCTAGAGCAGTATACTGAAACTGAGCTCTGAGGACCCTTGGGGTCCGCAAGGTTTTTCTATAGGACGTGTGAGTCATTTGTCAAGTCAGAACATGAGCTGTTCTTGCTAATGCCAATTCAGAGCTCTCTGTTTCTATGAAACAGCACAATGATCCTCCTCTTTGGAAGGAGATGAGCTGGAGCTCAAAGAGCTGCCACCAACCACAGTCACCTAGTTTCCAGATAATCTCAAAGTTCAAAGAAAACGTGTTGATTGGTCAGTAGGAACCATTAACTTGGGCTTAGCAATTTTAATTAGTTGAGTGAGCAATTTTAATTAGTTGAGTGGCATCACCAAGGTATAGTCCCAGAGTAGTCATATTATCCTCTAGTATAAAATCAACCTAGTTTTCACTCTATTTTCCATAGATATAAAGTTGCCATTCTACATCCATACAAAAAGTTGCCATTCTACATCCAGGGCAGTTTTTAACTAACAGAAGTTCAGGTTTTATGTGATCCTGGTCTTTCTTCTATTTCTGTTAGCTTTTCTGAAAGTTTTTCCAGACCCCTTTCGACACCTGTTTACCTGGCTTATAACAAGCAGTTATTCATTATTAAGGAAATTCATTGCTGTCTCTGGCACTATGTTCCTTCCAAACAAGTGGTAAGATTGATTACAACTTTGAGTTCTGGTCCTATAGAGTCACCTACACTGTTACAGCTGAACAGTAAATGATGCACAGAGATTTTAAACTTGCTTTTAAAGGGTAAATTGACACAGTACTCAATCTATTGTTTTGACACTAGAGAGCATATAAGCCTCTAAGGGGCATACATGGTGTGCCATACACAGTAATAAAAAAAGCATATGCCAGCCAGGGAGGAGGGGCGGGTTTGGGCAACCGTGACAATTTAATGTTAAAATAGAGATACTTAGATTGCTAAATGATCACAAGACCACAGGTGGGATGAAAATTAAATAAATTAAATCTCAGAGAATGGGATAAAGGTGTTCAGTATGAAGTATTATTGTTGATGCTAGCAAGACTCTCCCTGTAAACTGCCTAGAGAGGAGACAGCCTTGAAACAATAGATATGCCACTCTGTTGCTTGGAAGAATGCTAAATTATACTTATAATATCTGCCTAATGTAAGCTAGTTTCCATGAAATAAATCAAAACTGGAGTAGGGCATCATAGGGCACTGAGCTATCCTAACTGTGTAAGCAAGACAATGAGTTGTGAGTGATTAGAATAGCACAACAATAACCAATAACAATATTCAACAGAGGTCCCACCTTTCCCATTGCTGATTGCTGGACAAAAGGCAGCAAAAAAAGGTGATACCACCATGTCGGGGAGATGCTCTAGATTTTCCCCAAACTCACCAACCATTTCTCCCAACACTGATCCACCTAAAACTCGAATCAGCAGATGAAGAGATAATGATATGTAGATAAAGGCTGATTTATTTCTTAACAGCTGGGGTTGAAAAGGAGAACAGGTATAGTTTTCACTTAATGATATCCCCAATAACACCTTTTTCCCTGTCTCCTACATAAAGCAATACCTGTTGTTATTATTATAGTTTTGTGGAGACAAAATATAGTGCTTCATTAGAGGCCAAGCTAGCAATGGGACAAACCCTACCATGACCACATCACACAATCCCCTTAGTCATAAATATTTTACTTTATATGCAATGTGTGAGTATGATTTTCTTTTTAAAAAGCATTAAGATATTATTTTATACAGCCAAACTGGATAAAGAGGAACTTTGGGATGTAGCTCCCTGGCAAATGGACACTAAGGGGTGAACACAGCTATATGAAGCAGACTTGCAAACAACTGGGTCAGCAGAGCCTATTATGGAAAAGAAAATGACTCGTATCTGGCCTCATATGGGGTGATTCCCCACTGGCAGAGTTGACCTAGGTTCTACCTAGGTTCGTCACAGCAACTCCCCACTGTCGCTGAGTTCGACCTGGTTTTGTTTCAGTTCTGACCCCTTCAGAACTGGAATTTCTGATTCGTTATGTACAGCTTTTCCCCTGAAACTAGGTTGAAAGCTGGAAGCAAGACAGTGGGGAATCATCAGGGGCGACTCTCCTGTTCAGCCAATCAAGATATGTGTTTTGGGCATGTGCAGAACAGGAGAGGTGCGGCGATGAAAAGCACGCCTTTTTTATACTGCTATTGTCGAAGCTATGTTGATGCGATCACATGTCTCCCCGTTCAGCCAATCAAGATGTGTGTTTTGAACATGCGCAGAACTAGAGAGACATAGCGATAAAAGAGCTTTTTTCATTTCATTTTGTTTTATTTTATTTATTTTATACTTTCTTTGTTGTGTTTTCGAAGCTTTGAAAATGCTTCTGTGGTCTTAGTAGCAAAACGTGCATTATCGTCCAGACGTAGCAACAACACAACCAATCAATTACATTCCCTCCCTTTCTGGTTATATGTTACAAATACATTTGTCGTTTGAGGGGACAACAAATTCAATGCCTTGAACTGACGTATCTACATTTTGGCACCAATTCTACGTAGCTGCGACATATCTATGTGGCCAAGTCTACGTAGCTGCGACGTATAAAAACAAAAAAAAGACGCATGCTCACGTTTCCCGCCGTAAAACGTGAGCCAATCAGAAACGAGGAGCGAAAGTGGTTCCACAGATGATCTCGCCCTCTGAACTCGGTTCAAAATGGATGAACTGAGTTGAACTTGGTTGCTGTGGGGAGGGACGAGGGTCACTCCCAAGTTAAAGGAACCGGATCAAACCTAGGTAGACTCTGCAGTGGGAAATCACCCGACATGTCAATGGCTGTTCTGTTAGGTTTTGCAACCTGAAATGACATCACAGCATCCAATGCAAATCCCCTGAAACCTACTTCATCTTCTAAATGCCTCATTATCCATTCAATCAAAGGTGGCATATAAATACAGTAGGAGAAACAGGTTATCAACTACAGCCAACAGGGTCATCTCCATCCCATGGTCCTGAACACAATCCTATCTCCCATGCTTTTCCATCTCTATGTAAAGCCCTTAACACAAAACATTCATAGTTTTGGAGTGTGCTGTCAATACCCAACTCTATATCTCCTGGTGATATGGGAGAGGTCCTTAATCACAGCCTGGCTGCTGAGGATAAATGACTACATCCTGTAAACCAAAACCCTAAAGCTGAGGTCATGGTTGTTGGAAAGGTAGAGATTTTGAAGGGCATTGTGGTTCCCACATTCAACTGACGCTTGCTAACTCAAGTTAAGACCCCAGGAGTTATACTGGAACCAGTATTACTGCTAGGGAAGCAAGTTAACACAGCATCAAAAAACTCTTTCTTCAGATTAAGTCTAGCCTGGAAGATAGCCCTCTACCCTTGATACAGCCCATCTGACCACCTGAATCCATACTATTGAGACTAGACTACTGTAATGCACTCTATGCAGGTCCCCCATCAAAGTCAACTTGGAGATTGCATTTGGTGCAGAATGCTACAGCTCAGTTCTTATCAAGAAATAGACAGCACATTCATATTACTCCCACTCATCAATCATTCTGTTGGGTGCCCATCAGCTACTGGGCTAAATTAAAAGTACGACTATCATAAACAAAGCTTTGCATGGTCTTTGTCTCTGATATCTGCAGAATCTAAGGTTATAAGTCACAGCCTCACAATGAGTGGAAGTCTGGGGGATGGGCACATGGGGAGTGCCAGTCCAACAGCAATGACCTGACATCACTTCCTGGTTTCACCCAGAAGTGATACCATGCTGTTTGCCCAGCAGTCATTTTTATTTTGGATGTTGCCGGGGGACTTTCCTGCCATATAGCAAGAGACCTGTCAATCCTTTCAGGACAGGCTACTCTGCAAAACTGAATTATTCAAGAGAACTTTTTTTACACAGATAATACTGCTATACTGTTATATGATAGTTTAAGAAATTGTACCTAGCACATAGCTAGGGGGTAAAGAATAGCCAGGGAAAACAATGGCAAACTACCTTACAAAAACGGCTTGCCTATGAAATCACTGCTTGCAGTGGTACCTCAGGGTCGGACACGACTGAAGGGGAAACTTTACCTTTTACTTTACTTTAGGAAATTGCTTTGGTAAAGGGTAGAAATTACTACTATGTATAGTGCATACCATCTGTTGCTGTATGCTCCTACTGGGTAATTTCTACATTGTCTAATGTGCCATGTTTAAATGCTTACGCTTTGTTTCAGTTATCTTTCAGATTTTTTTCCAATCCAAATTCTATTGCATCGCTTATTGGATGATTGTGCAATCATTGTGCTGATTGCATTGACCTACACAGCGTAATCTGCCTTGAGTCTTGGTGAGAAAGGTGGACTATAAATAATGTAAATAAGTGAGTTCTACCTTTTTTAGTCAGGGGGAATGGCCAAGCAGATGTGTATGGTACAGGGGTGACAAGTACAGATGTCCAGGACTGCTACGGTCCTGCTTTATGGATCTTTTATATCCGTCTATTCATAAGTGTGTGTTTGGTGCCATTTTTAAAATGAAATAAGTGGTAATGGGGGGGTGGGGAGAAACCTTTCAAGCAAAGTTTGTTTTTATTGAACTGCTAAAACATGAACAGAAAAAGGAGGGGGAAAGAACAGAAACAAAAATAATGGAAAAAATTCTTATTTAGCAGCTATTTTTAGAATCAGTTCTTAAAATCTATTTTATCTCTCCAGGGCCCCTATATATTATTTTTTAATGTTACCTCCTTTCCACCATTTGCTCCTCATATAGCTCCTGCAATTGACCCACTACCATAGCTACTCCTTCTCCTCTAGAGAAATTGAGGTGTCTCATGGGGTTGTCACCTGCTGTTGCAGAACTATCCAATGCTACAAGCATGTGGTGTCCCAACACTACTGCCCCTGATAATATTAGCTACAGAGCCCATTGGTGTCCCAACACAGCTGGCTCCTTATAATGTTGCCTTGGTGTACTTAGAGGATGTTGCCTCTGTTGTGGGGAAAACCCTTTGTGCATTTTGTGCTGCAACAGATCAACAAGCTACCTATGTATGACAATCTTGCTCACCTCTCATCAGTGACCTTGAGCAGGGACAACTGCTTAACTCCTGTACAGCTGCCATTTGAGTTTGCTTATCTTCTGGCCACCCCTGTGAAAGGTACTTTCTAACTGTAGTTTTCCACTCACCAAGGCTCACACTAGCGGGAAGGAGGGAAAAATGGATACACAAATGTGAGGCAAGTTCTCAGAATGAGAAAACAGCAGGGGAAAGATGGTCAGACAGTAATTGTTCTGTGCACACAGTGGCTCAATTACTTTACTAGGCAAAAATAGTAACATCTCTCTGTGCCACCTGAAGTCATATGGCATAATTTTGGGTATCTACAGAGAATTCTAGGTGTGTAAATGTGAAATTAGGGCAAATTTGTATCTAAAAAGCCAAGAATAGCCCATCTAATGAGGAAGTGCTGGGAACTTGTTTCCAAACAACCTTTTAAAAATAAACTTCCTATTTTCTCCCTATAATTCTTGCTACAGCAAGCAGGAATGTTTTAAAAGAATAAAAAGGATCTATTTGAAGGTCTATTTCTTCTGCAGAGGAAAAAACAGTTGTTTAAAATGTGGCTTATTGTGTTAGCTGGCAGTCATGAGAAATGCAGCTTTTATCCTGCTCTTTCTTGGGCTCGTTTGTTCAAGTATAAAATCTTAAGCTAGCCAAAAAGAAATATTTCTCATTCCCCTCCCCATGTAAATGTTTCCAACTGCATGATGAGACTAGGGGTAAGGAAATGGTTCAGTTTACCGAGAAAAAGGATGTAGGAACTGATCCAGTTAGTCTCTTTTAGGTGCCTTTGGTTGTGTGCAATCAACACTCTGTTATAGGAGGTGTTTTCCTCTAGCATGCTGGACTGGTGTATCTCACAAGGAGAGCAACTATCAAGCCCAAACTTCAGCAGGTTTCCATCTCATATCAGGAGTGGGGGGAGAAACTGCAATGGTTAATGTATAGAGCTGACCAAATCCAATATACCATTTACTTCACCCAAATGGCTAGGTGCCCTGTTAAGCTTAAAATCCTTGAAAGAGTTTAAGTTACCAATTTAAAAATATTTTTGTTTTGAAGAAAGCATTACCACAATTTTCAGTGTTAAAATAATGGTTTGGATTCAGTTGAGGGTCACCACAAATGGAAAAGGGAATATTTTTGCCAATTCCATCCTACTGCAAACTTCCATCTCTCCTTTTTTCTGTTCTAGGGAGGAAGTATTTTGGGCTTCAATGGGAGGTAGAAGAGATTAGTCATGGATTCCAGCCATAGAAATAAATAATTTATTCTGTCAAGTTTAACATCAGATGGGTTGCCCCACTAAAAAGTGACACATCTGTGCTTTTAGGAAATAAAGCTCCCTGGAGAGGGAGTTCGAGCATTTTGGAACTGAGAAGGCCCTTCTTCAGGTGGCCACCTGTCTAGCTTCTGATAAAGGGGTCATCTGAGTCAGAGTCTTTGAGGATCTTTGGAGTAAGTGGGTAGGTTTTTATGGGAGCAGGCAATCATTAAGGCTACATAGGGCTTTAATATGAGCACCTTGATTTGAGGCCAGAAGCAAATTGCCAGTGTGGGTGGAACAAGACTGGGGTGATATGGCCCTTATGACCCACTCCAGTCAACAATCTGGTCACAACATTCTGTACCAACTGCAGCTTCTGGATAATTTTCAAGGGCAACCCCACATATAGCACATTGCAATTATCTAATCTAGATTTTACCAGAGCATGCACCACACTGGCAGGATATTTTCTGCCCAGGAAGGACAACTGGCTCACTAGCTGCCACTGCTGAAAGGCACCCCTGGCCACTTCTGCCACCTGTTCATCAAACAGTAGTCCAGAGCCCAGGAGCAGCCCCAAGCTACTAGCCTTTAGGGGACATAAAACCTCATCCAGGACAGCCTATGCTTATGCCACCCTGGGAACATAGTTGGGAAAGGTTAATACCTCCCCCCTCCCCCAATCAGCTCACAGAGATATCAATCATGTCAAAATTTAGATGGTGAGCTCCTCTGGGCAGGGAGTTCTACTGCTTGGTAAAATACTGTGCATTTTTGGTTGCACCATTTAAATAACAGAAGAACTTCAAGCATCAGCAGCAATAATGACACTGGAAACAGAGATCTTATACATCTAATTTCCCTTTTTACATCTCCAGGAAACAGGAGAAGAGTGTCCATTTTTAGGATAGAAAAGTTGGAAGCTTCTGTTGAAACACATTAGACTAGTTCAAATCTCTCAGGTCTGATCCACTGCCTTTCTGCCAGACTCATTAAAGTGCTGCCAGCCATACTTGTCATGAAGTTGGTCCTAAAGCCAAGTTTCCTATTTCCCAACCTCCTGGGCTGTCCCAAAGAAGGGTTCAAATACAGCCTCTCTGTAAGGTAGGCGAGTGCGTGACAAATGGATCTGTCAAGTTATTAAGAGCACCAGAGAACTTAAGTTCGGAGATTTATTTCAGGCATGAGCATAACACCAAACAAATACCAATCCAGGCAACAAGAAAACAAAACCTTCCTCGTCCCATTTTAGAACACTAGCTAAATACCTTCTCCAGCCATAATACAATTCAGACTCAGCTGGTGATTCCACAGTAACAGTCTTCTGGAACAGGTGTCTTGGCTGTGCTATACAAACTCCTTCACCTGCAGCATCCCCACCTACCCACACTCCATCCCACAATCTAGCCAATAGATTGGACCCCCACAGTTTGTGTTCCACCACACTGAATGTTGATGCCACCCATTTATTGTGGCCTGCTTGGTATTTGAAACTTCTGCTGCCAAGGTTGGACCAAAAAGAGGATAGGCAGATGTGGCTGGTGGGCTCCAAAACACATTTTACAGCAGGCGTGTGAGGAAAAGAGACAAAAAGACCAGAAGGACAATAAATGGGCAGCAGAAACTGTAACTGCATTTTCTCCTCATTTAGCAGACAATCCAAAGTTTGGGAGACAGTCCTCAGCTTGCAACCCAGCAACCCTATGAAGAGTTGCAAATAAAAATGATTTCTGATGAACATGAAGTCATTCCTTTCAAATGACTAGAAAAATCAGACCTGTGCTTGGTTGTAAGAGTCAAATTAGAGTCAAATTAGATATGTTGATTCCCCTAGTTATGTAGCTGTCCCACAGGATAGTCTGTTTACAATTCTGATGTCCTAATCTGACCTTCAAGTGTTCCTCTGGTGTAGTCTGTGGTTTTTAATGCTCATGTACTATCACCCACCTCTTGTTTAAATGTAGTCAGCTGTTCCTGGACAAACTGTTCCTGAGTAATTGTTTTACACCTCAACATGTATGACTGAAGTCTACTTAGTCTTTCTGAATAGAACTTTGCATTGCTTTAATTGTTTCAAATTTGAATCTAGGTGTATAGCAGAATGAGGTAATAGAATCCCATGTACTGTACTATTTCTGATTTGAGGCAGAAATTTTAAAATTTTCTATGAGTTGTGGTAATATATTTTTTGTTACTCAACCAGAAGTAATAATGCATGTTCGTTCAATGCCCTTTCCTCCTACTTTCCACCTCCAAATGCTCCTGACCCCCATACTGTCAAGGCTGGCAACCCTATATAATGTGAAAAAATCTTTGCAACTGGCATGTCAGGAAGAAAAGTTTAGCTCATTCCTTACTTTATTAACTCTTAAAGTGTGATGTAGTGGTTTAGAGCATGGTATAGTGATTAACAGCACAGTGTCGTTGTTAAGGATAAGTGGACTCTCATTGAAGAGTCCCCACTCCTCCACATGAGTGGTGGACTCTTATTTGGTAAACTGGATTTGTTTCCCTGCTCCTACACATGAAGCCTGCTGGTAGACCTTGGTGACAGTTCTCTCAGAACTCTCTCAGCCCTACCTACTTCACAAGGTGCCTGTTGTTGGGAGAGAAAGGGAAAAGGAGTTTGTAAGCTGCCTCCTTACAGGAGAGGAAGGTGGGGCATAAATCCAAACTCTTCTTCTATTTTTAAAATGGGAACATTCAAAACTGTGATCCTGTGCCTGTAGTCATTAGTACTGCCATCCATTCTACCACTTTGTAACTTTACTATATCAGGCCCCAGTAGTCATATTGTTAATTATATGGGAAATATACACATTATATCTTTATAATCCAAGAGTCAGCATCGAGGCATAATGCTTGGAGTCAGTAATGAGCTGGAGGAACAAGATGAAATTTAATCCTGTGTTAGTAAAAAGGCAGACCAAGCACGTCAGATCTCCCCTGTTTTGGACAGTGTTAAATTTCCTTGGAAAAGCCAGATTCTCAGCTTGGGAGTGTTGCTTGACACAGCCGTCAATTAAGAAAACCTGCAGCGGTCCAGAGTGCCTTTGCCCAACTTTGGTTAATGCACTAACTATGTAAGCTGTACCCATTGGCAAATCTGTCTCACTCTGGCAGTGAATCAAAATTAAAATTGTGCTATAAGTGAATTTGCTTGCTGCGAAGAGAGTGGAAAGTGAAAGCAGGACTAGAGGAAATACGTCTGTACAAGAAATCTTGCCACAGCAGGCATTTTCCCCCACCACGCAGCAAATACCTTGTTCATAATCAGCTACTTTCACTGATTTGGGGAGTATATAGTATAGCAGGTGCTTAGAGTGGCCTTCTGTCATATAGATTATGATACTATATCTGGAGAATAGTATGCTTGTTGATAGAAGACTGTAGAAAGGAATGACATCATTGTGCAACAAGAACTTGAGTTAATGGCTAAACGCCATCTGTTTTAACTGACTATGAATTAGGAGCGCTGCTTTTAACTGATATGAATTTTAGTATTTTATTTTGTTATCCGCTTTTTATTGTGATGTAAACCGCCCTGAGCCCTTTGGGGGAGGGCAGTATAAAAGTGGAACTAATAAATAAATAAATAAATAAATAAAATAAACTTGGCAACTGGACTAATTGCCATGATATATGCATAATCACATGTACATGATTGTAGTGATAACACTAGACATACAGATGCAACACACAAATAGAAATCAAGATTTTTAAAAAATCTTTCACATGTGTGGTACAGCTCAAAATTGCTGCTTGGGAAAATGTACATACAAACAGACATGCCATATGTCTACTACCTATGTGTGTGTGTGTATGTGTGTATACATACTATACATATACATATACACATACACATATATACACATATATACACACATATATACACATGCATACATACATACATACATACATACATACATACACACACACACACATATACATATAAACATATACATATATAAACATATATAAACATATATAAACATGAACACACATATATATATACATATATATACACATATACACACACACACATATACATATACACATACACATATACACATACACATACACACACATATGTGTATGTGTATGTGTATGTGTATGTGTATGTGTATATATATATGTATATATATACACATGTGTATATATATATATACATATACATATATATATATATATGTATATATATACACATGTGTGTGTGTGTGTGTGTGTGTGTGTATATATATATATATATATATATATGTATGTATGTATATATGTATATATGTATATATGTATATATGTGTATATGTATATATATATGTATGTATATATGTATATATGTATATATGTATATATGTGTATATGTATATGTATATATATACATATATATACACACACATACACACACACACACACACACACACACACATATACAGGTCTTTTGCATGTGGAAATTATGCCTCAGGTAACTGCACATGTCCCTGAACAGGGTTATAATATGCTGAACAGCTATGTTTGTCTGTGCATGATTTTCCATTCTACTTTGTTCCCACACATAATGAAAAGTGAAGCATCAGAAGATGGGATGATGATGTACAGTGACCTCAAAGGTGGGGGGACAGTTAATCAAGTAGAAAATACGTATGCCCAAGGCATCCTATCTATCTTTTGTAGTGAGGAAGCAGACAAAGGCAGCAGGTGTATAGGCAAATGGGTACATGATATTATTCTTTGTTGCATTAGAATAATTACAATGGTAAAGATCTGGGTTATTGGGATACTTCTGCCCATATGTGTTCTATCATTCAGTATAATGAAGATGTATAATTTCAGCTCTCTTCAATCCAGAAGCTCAATCTTTTTTTCAAAAACGACAGATGCCATAGTGAAGATGCTTTTAAAGTTCACATCAAATCAGTGAACGTTTAAGCAATCTAAGATAAAATCTAGGAAATAATCCAAAAGGAAGAAGGTTGCATGTTGTAATCAAAATAGGCTCTGATGGACCAGGCAGAGCTGACTGAACAAGTACACCATGAGAAATGATGATTGAAAATGGAGGAAGGAAAAGAAGGCCAGACATTTAATGTAGTGTCAAATGAACTGAGGACTAGAATGAGATGAGGTCCCATCAAAGGGTACTAGAACCATTTCATATGCTCCTAGGGAGAGATTGGGGGTGGGGACACAGGAACAGTTATTAGTGACAGCATAACACCATTTCAGTGACAGCATAACACCATTTCAATGCACATGATGTCCTACCTCTCTAGGAATCACCAGAAATTCTATGGTACAATCATAGGGTTTTCTGCAATTCCTAGAGAGGGCTGATGTCACAACTGGGTACTTCCCAGAAGTTATGCCACACTATCAGCCCAATTGCTATATATATAATTCTCCTTTCCCAGAAAAAAATGACAGGCAGCGGCAGGCCATTTTCCATCCCTACTGGGAGACTGGCAATTGTGTCACAGAGGAACAGCTAAAGAGTATTTCAAATATTAATTTCAATTTGGCTGCAGTTATAAAAAGCCTGAAAGCTTGGACATGCTATTTTTGGTAGGGTTGTGAATCCTCTTCTGGCAACCCCTGGAAGCACTTTGGGGGTGAAGCCTGGAGAAAGGAAACATCATGAGTGCTGTGATGCTATAGGAACACCCCCAACCTCTACAGTCTATCTCTATGGATTGGGGAAATTACTAGAATGCCATGGATGCTGTGACATTACTTCCAGTCATCTGGATATGGCATCACAGTGTTCATGCTGTTGTCCCCCCCCCCTTCTCTTGCTGATCTATTGACCCAGTGCAGGGAATGGAACACAAAACAGGAGGTTACCTGCCACAGCATGTGATTTTGTGAGCCTATTTTAGGATCAGACTTAATTTATGACAGCCAGCCTGCACTTGGAATTGCCTAAAGATCTGAGGATCATGCTTAGGCAGTGCAGAGTTTAGGGAAGGGAGGAAGCTCAGTGTGGTCTGATGTTCACTCTGCAAAGCTGCTATTTTCTCCCAGGGAACTGATCTTTGTAGCCAGGAGACCAGTTCATCGTGGACCAAAATACGGATTCTCTTCATCAGATGACGATACCAAAGAAACCACAGAAGGAGACAGTTGGGACACCTTCCAGGGGCCTCCATAGATGTGCAGAAACAGCCCTCAAGACTCTTGAGTTAGCCTGCTCTCCCTGGGAATCCCTTGCCTTCTGCTGTCCCTTGCCTTCTGATTTGGATTTGGGCCTTGAACCTTCCACTCCATTCATTAGAGAGTCTACTGATGAATCAGAGATCTCTCCGCAGGTGACCCCTCAAGCCTCTCAAAGCCCTGAACCTCAGCCCCATAGCAGTACTCACTCCAGTAACTAGGGCTGATTCCACATGGGCCAAAAACAGTGGTGTGAAAATGGTGTAAAAGGGTTTAAAACAGTGTAAAAGGGTTTATACCATTTTCACACTGTTTTCACACCGCTGTTTTTGGCCCATGCGGAATCAGCCTAGGATTGATGCCTTTAAAAACTGGTAGCCTACTTCTAGAAGGGAGGGGCTTATATCTTGATGTCATTGAAAGAGCATTTAAGCAATCCACTCACCTCTAGCCTTTGCTGAAATAACATTCATGTTGTAATATTGCTGGTTTAAGTACTCTGTCTAGACCCTTGAGTAAGACACAGTTGCAGGTCTAGGAGAACTACAGGCCCAGCTTGGAGGTTGGCAGACTTAACACACTTCATTTTTGTGTGTGTGGTGAAGTCAATATGAGTTGACTTTTCCAGTGATGTCAGTGTTTAACTTGTTTTATGAAAGTGGCCTGTGCCCAGATTACTACGTGGACTACACCAAGAGGGCCATTTGCAAGATTAGTTAACATTCAAAATTCAAAAGGTTTTCCTCCCTTCCTAAAAAACATGCATTTTCTGAAAACATGCCTGTGTGCTATTAGCCCATGCGGTGATGAGAGAAGAGCCCTTGATTTGTGGGAGTGTAATTTGTGGTAATTGAACACATGGATTCACCATCAGTAACCTCTGCGAGGTGTAGTTCAATATTACAGCAGATGCTGCCACAGCAAAAGTTCTGCCTCCCGCTCTTGATGCCTATTGATCATGTCTCCTGCAGTCATGCTGTAGCTCTGATCCAAATGTTCCCCATCCCATGTGGGCTTTTCGACATTAAAACATTGTTTGTGCTTTCACAAAACAAGCTGACTGCATCAATGGCCAAGCCAGCATTCCATTTAGCCCTGAGCTCTTCTTTATAGGAAGGGATTCAAAGCAAAAAAGAAAAATGAAGTGACTGCACTTCAGCTGGAAAGACAATGAATGAAACATTTAATGGAATATTTGGTGGTAGGCCAATTTTAATTCTGGAGGTAAAATTTCATTGGTGAGGCTGTTGGTTAAGAACATACTTTTTCACATTTTGAAGCTGCTTTGGCTCAGGTGTGCTCCTTAAATATTGGATGACAATCTATATCCCATCTTTCTTGCTGAGACTCAGTGGTAAAACACAGTGGTAAAACAATTCAGTCAAATAGCATGAGATATCCATCATGCAAGACATTAGGACTAGGATTACAAAAAATAGAAACTGCAAAAAAGTATCAGGTATGATATGTCATAAAAAGTGCAAACAGGAAAGTAGAAAAGTAGAAAACAGGGGAATGAGAGCAAAATAATATTTTCAGTGAACAGTGCTGCAGACCACAGTTCTTCCCTTTATAAAAGTGCCATCCATTCTATTATACTACAGCTTTATTCCCTTTATCCAAATGCTCCTGTTTTATGAAGTTTGTGGAATACCAAAAATATGAAGGCCTTCTTAACCTCCTCAGGCAGGCCATTCCACAAAATGGAAGCCTCCATAGAAAATGTATGTGGATGGGTGATTGATGATCTGATTAATTTACAACAGGACTCCGTAACATGGTGCCTGTGTGGACTCTATTGCGCACACCGACACTGTTTCTTGCACCTGCCAAATGTTTTAAAGAGATGAACCGTGCCAGGTAGGGTTCTTGCCCAGCAAGTCTTCCTTGACTATCTGAGATTTTATTGGCTGTGCAGATTTTTAAAAAAATGTTCTTTTGGCAAAAGCTGCCAGCGTTGCACAAGGATCTACACTTTGGTACTGAAGTTAAACTGAAGCAATCATTTCATGGCTGGTTTCACCTCTTGTGGCTGCCATTTTGTGGCTGTCATTTTGTTGCTGTCCCCACCATACCAGGTTAGAATTCAAAATGTACCCACAGGCTCAAGAAGGTTGGAGAGTCCTGATTTATAGGGTTGTACCTTCAGAAGAATGAAAATGAGTGAAACTGTCATGGTGGCGCATAACAGAGATATGTTGCTCCAAGGCTATAAAGAGATTTGTATGTCTGTGTTAAGTGTAGACAAGTTGCTTCCAACTTATTACAACCCTATGAATTAATGACCTCCAAAGCACCCTATTGTTAACGGTTTTGCTTAGGTCTCGCAAAATAATGGCTGTGGCTCCCATCTTTAATTTAACCCATCTCATGTTGGATCTTGCTCTTTTTCCTGCTGTTTTCAACTTTTCTCAGTATTATTGTCTTCTCTAGTGAATTTTGTCTTCTAATAATGGGACAATAGTACAATAGCCATCATTTGGTTATTATAGCTTCTAGGGACAATTCAGACTTTGATTTGATTTAGAACCCACTGATTTATCAATTTGGTAGTCAATGATATCTGTAAAAGTCTTTTCCAACACTACAATTCAAAGAAACCAACTTTCTTCCTGTCAGCTTTCTTTATTGTACAGAAGAATGAAAAATACTATAGTATAAATTATCTTGATATTAAACTTAAGGATTTTTTCCCTAGCTTCTTTATGGCTGCCCTTTGAATACTCACTCTTCTTCTGATTTCTTCATTTCAGTCTACCTTTCAATTGATGATTAAGCCAAGGGATAGAAAATCCTGAACAATTTCAATTTCTTCATCTTCAGCCTTAAAATTGTTACTTTTGTCTTCTTGATGTTCAGCTGCAATCCTGCTTTGGCACTTTCTGCTTCAACTTTCTTTAGTGGTCATAAGTCTTGACTATTTTCTGCCAGTAATGTAGTATCATCTGCATATCTCAAATTGTTATTGTTCTTCCCCAAATTTTTATATCACCTTCAATATCGAATCCATATTTCCTTGTGTATTTTGCATATAGCTCTCCAAGAGGGGTCAGAGGCTAGAATGGACCCCATTTACAGTTTAGTGCCAACCATCTGTTGATCCTGTAACATAACCGACATAGCACAGTAGTAAGTGTATTGGACTACACCCAGCTTCAAATCACTGCTTGTGAAAAAACTTTGGGACACTTACATACTGTCATCTCATCCTGGCACACATGGTTGTTGTGAGAGTAAAATAAAGGTGAGGAGACTGCTCTTTGGAGGAAGTTTGGGATAAAAAAGTACTAAATAAATGATGGTCTGTAGCTGTAATAAGCAATGTGCTCCTAGCTGCTTTGCTTTCTGGTTGCCAACTCACTTGTTCTAGTGGTTCCTTAACAGACAGTTGTTTGAATAAGCACAGTATCTAACCTAGTCAAAAGGCTGGGTAGATGGCAGTCAGCCCATTCTCCACTCGTTACTCTGAAGGAAAATATATTATTTTGAAAATCAGGCTCCTGGATGGCAAGATTTGTAAATTAGCAATGAAATATGCACCAAATTATACAAGAGAAAATTTTAAGGATTTTTTCCCCAATCTATATTGGATTTTCAGGAATGAGAATTAATCATTTTAAGTGACATGAATGAGATAAAGATAAATCCAAAAAAACCAAATCAAAAACCTTATCAAAGCAGATAAATCCAAAAAACCCAAAGGAGGCAAGCTTCCAAAAAATATGTTTAATTAGATAGAAATGTTACAATTTGAAGATGACTGGAGGTTCAAAAATCTGAATACTAGAGGTTGTACCTTCTTTTCTGACAGACACTTATCATATTCAAGGACAGAAATGTGCTGGATATCAAAAAACTTAGTCAGTCTAGAGAGTGCAAAGATGCAACCGAAGACCTTTTCAGGTCACTAGCAGTAATTTGGCAACAAAACAGAGGCGGAAGGGGAAGATGAAGATTAAATGACAATCTTCTATTATAAGAAGATATAGTAAAAATGTAGGAAAGATATATAAAAATTTTTTTAGATTAATTAATATTTTTCAGATAGCTGATAACACCTTTGCAAGTATTTGGGAAACAAGCAAGGCTTGTATGAGAGGGAACTTAATAGCCATAACGTTTTAAAAAGGAAGGAAGGAAGGAAGAAGGAAGGAAGGAAGGAAGGAAGGAAGGAAGACTGGGAAAGCAATAGCCAAATATACAGTAATGGCAAAACTAACAAACAGTGTGAATAAAAAAACAATTAATGAATTTCAAGATACATGGAAACAGTATTACTTACATTATCCCTGAAAAGGAGGATCAGAAAAGGGGACTGTTGAAATGATGGCTATGAATCATTAATAATCCTTTTGATATGTTGCATTGAAAAGGTGTCAAAAAGGGAAGAAGCATTTAAATATACTATGAATAGAGGATAATAAGTTAATTTAATTTTCAATATTTGGGAAGTATTTTTTAAAATGTACAATAGTAATCGACACTGCAAGGCTTTTATCTATTCTGTTTTATTATAATTCATCTTATAACATTGTTTAACATCACTATTGGGTTTATTTAAAAGTGTATAAGGAATCTTATGGTTTATGATAATCACTATTTAATGTTCATTATTATGACACTACTGTTATCATTACTTATTGTCTATTGTTTATTATATGATTGTTTATTATATTATATGTATACTAATTCTGTTCTTTGTATTTTGATATAATTGTAATTGTTGTTTTGATACCGTTGGAAAAAATTATCTTTGTTCTGTTCTGATTATATTTATAAAAATAATATATTTACACATAAAAAATGCAGTGGAAGGATAGCTCATGGGAGGAGCAATCTAGAGACTGGGCCAGGCAGTCAGCATGAGCAGGCTACCCTCAGTGATTTGCTTCAGCGGATCAAAAAATCCTTCCAGACATTGCCCTAGCTAGCCATATTGAGAAGTTGGACTGGGGACTTCAGTTTTTTTCCTCAGCAGTACACCTTTCTTTGCAGTCTTTCCTGTCAGGATATAGCTGACTGGTTTTGTCACCAGGGCCAGTGGAAAATTTCAAGTTCCATGCAACATGTCTCGCTGCTGGGATCAGATAACTACTGTGTGAGATATGGGATTTTTTTAGTTTCCTTTCTCTGCCATTGAGAAACTTGTTGCTGGTCTAAAGGTGAAGTTTGTCTTATTGCTAGCTTCCTCCATGGTGGATCCTGTAGCATAAATGCTTTCCCCCTAGTGAGCTACTGAGGATATGTCTGGCATGCCATCTGTGAATGTTCTGTTGTGTGTTTATTTGTTGCTTGTCTCAGTGTGTCCTTTGCCTTTCAAAACAAACACAAAAAACAAAAACAAACAAATAAATCCTACTCTATGGGGATTAGTCCTCACAGTGGTATTAAAACACTTACGTGGGAGAAGCACCTTAGATTTACATTGCAGTTTTCTTTCCTAACTGAGATGTGGAGATATTGATTGATACTGCTAGAGTTGCTATGTTTCCTTTCCCATGTGTCCACCAGCTAAAGCGTGGGCATTTGTAGCAAGATGAATCCAATCCCTATTTGCTGAATGTCCAGTAAAGTGGAAGTCCTCCAAACAGCAGATGGTGCTATATTGCCTTTGTTCCTTTCCTTGTTGTGCTCAGGGTGATAGCAGGAAGATGTGTGGGCATTGCTATGTACTGCTTGGGTGTTCCGTATAAGGTATGGGACAATGTGAGCATACTGCTCTTTGATAGCTCAGTAGCATTTGGATAAACTCAATCTGAAAGTAGATCCAAAATTACCTGTTTAGGGTCAGCTCAGGGATACCCAAAATGACCCAAAATACTTCCGAAATTACTGAGTAACAAGCATTTCTCCTCTGGAATTGTGGGAATGTTTCAGGGAGGCATAGGAGCAGAGTGTGAGAGAGAGGAAGCTGACACATCAAACAGATGGCATTTCTGCCCTTTTAAATTTCAAAAGGAGTAACAGTTAATGCTCACTAATAGCTGATAATTGAGCAAAGAGAAGGTCCTGTTGTCTACAGTTGTTGAAAATAATAGGGACAATATTGCCTATAGGTAGACCTGGCCTTTTTACAGTTCATATGAAATAATGGTCCCAATCTATTTCCAATGGTTGGTAGACCTGGTCTCTGTTCACCCAACTACCAGCTGTTCAGCATCAGCTTTTAGGCAGGGCTTCTGGATCTCTTAAAATTTTAAAGAATAAGAAATATCAACTAACAGTTCTGTGGAGACTGCTTTCTCTTCCCCCCTCTGTGCTCCTATTGCCTCAGGGAGAGGAAAATGGTAGGAATTGGAAAAACTGTTCTGAGTTTTTGCCCCCAACCCCCACATCCCAATATAGCAATGAAGGTCTGGAAGCTTCATGGTAATGAAAAGCATGCTGAAATCTGAACCCGATATTAGCATGGCAACCTTTGAGGTGTACAGCCCTATTTCTCAGTGTAAATGGTATTGCTATGGATTCCAGTCAGTTACTCTTCTCTTAGCACCTTAGAGTAGGGTGTTTTACTCTGCTGAGAACTGACTGGTTATGTCAGCAATACTATTTCAGTTCCATTATCCTGAGCTCAGTTGATGGATCTAAAGGTGATCTTCTTGATTGGTTTCAGATTCTTTCCAGGTTGGTTCCACACTTGGTCTCTCAGCTTAAGAATATTTCTTGCTCCCTAGTCACTTCTGTCTTCCTGACATGGCTCCCTATTCAGAAATTATCGGGATAGTCTTGATAATTGTGTCAGAGAGGCATTAGGAATGCTGGATACTGCCAACCTGACTAAACACCCTGGGCATTTTGTTGGGTTGGCAGTATCTGACTGGACACCTCTACTCTCACACTTATTTTCATTCATAGAAAAGCCTGAACATCTGTGCTCATTGGAAGATTGTGAAGCATGTATGATACCAATTTGGAAATTTACTCTTGATTATCATGGTGTTTTCATTTTAAGTGTGTTTTTATGTGATTAGTGTTCATTGTTTTATTATCTTTCGATGTCTTTCGGCATTCTATTGTAAGTTATTCTGGACACTTTTGGAAGAAGGGTGGGGAATAAATATTTTTAAATAAATGATATTCTTTCCAGGGTCTCAGCCTCAAACCCATTGGTTCCTTCCTGCTGGGAGTACCTGGCAGATATAAATTAAATTATTTAAGGGATAGTTGAACAGTTAACACATTTGAGACAAAGCTGAAGAAGAGATAACATAATAGTGACTTGGTTTTATAATTATTATAATTATAATAGTTGTTAAATTTAATAAGATCAATAAAGCATTTTTACTTGATTTTTGGACTTAACAAGAGGGCTTATCTGTAGGTAATTTTCTTTCTCTGTTGTTGTCTCACTCATAAAAGCAGCTGTTTTAAAAGGCTGAGTTTGAGGTCTTTCTTCTTCCCCACAGCTACATCATGCAATTACTCCTCCCTCTTCATTTTCCCCTTGCACCGTGAGTTGGCTACCTCAGAAATGGGCCTATATGTGTTGAGAACAAAGCAGTGTGGACAATATAAGAACTTGAATTTCAATGCATGTAGGTATTCCAACAAAGCCCTCAACCAATTCCTCAGAATGCAGTTTCTATTAAAATGTGTGTGGGGGGGGGGGAGTAAATGAATACCCGTAATTTACATGCCTGTAAATTTAACACCTATAAAAGCTTAATTATTCAAGCGTCAATAGAGGCAATATATATTCCTTTTATTGCTGGATGGCTCATTAGCAATATACCCTATAGTTGAAAGAGAAAAAAATACCCTATAGTTGAAATTGATAATACATCCCTCACTCAAAACATTGTCTCCCAATCACCATGGTTACTGCCAGGTTTTCCGCAATGGCCCAGCATATTCATCTGTCAAGTATGCTAATGGAGAACGGACCCTGTCACACAAAGGAGCAGGCTATTCAAACATACACTTGGCAAATAATTGTACATGTCAAAAGAAAGATGCTTGTTATTTGCCTAATATTATCCCCCAGAAGTGGGAAATAGTTCAGCTCTCAATGCAAAATGGCTTGCCCTTATCAAATAGGCAATTTGCTGATAATTTGGACTATTACGTATCTTGGGGTGGCCAGGCAAAGAAAGTGGGGTGGGGTGGGGGGAATTGGCACTATAAGTGGCCTTTTATAATTTTACTGAAAAGCATACTGGGGCATTAGGAGCACCAGAGGTTGTTGTAACAAGGAGCATCATGGGATATACTGCTAGCCAATCAGTAGGATTGCTAATAGAACCCCATTTCACCTCTGTCAGGTAGCTCTTGATGGGTGGTTAATTATAATTTAGAAGAAACAGTTTTCTCAACTGCATTTTTATTGCTATTTGTCTTCATGATGGGCCAATTTCCAATTTGTCTATTTCAGTAATTAAGCCAAAGAAAAATGCACTTGCTGAATTCCTCTACGCTTCTAAGCCCCTGATGCTAGCAGCTGGAAGTGCCAGGGTTTTGGTTATGTGTGTGTGAGAGAGTGTTTTGCAGAACTGTTTTCATGCAAGGTAATGGAGCAACATCTCCCTCTTTCATTTTCTCTGGGGAATGTTCCTTTGTAAAGGCACAATCACATTAGGATAGGGGACAAAAAAAAGACTGGCTTGTGAAACAGAAGTGGTGGCTGCACAAAGGTTCCCAGTAGATCACGTGGAACAAGGCACAGTGAGAGACACCTCCCCCCCCCACACTCTCCTTGACTGCACATGAAGCCAGGCTTGCTACAACCCTTGTTACTTAAATCCCCTTGCCATACCCTAAATCTGCCAGAGTTCATCACTGTCACCATGCAGCCCTGTCACCTCCTCTAGCTCTCTCCCTCCTCAGCTCTGCCAGACCATCTCAATCTCAACCTGAAGCACCTGCTTCCATTCTAATCCAGGACAGTCACTGCACCTGGATCCCAAGTCTTTTATCAAAACCAGTCCCTGTTGCGTAGAGCCACTTCTCTATTGAGTTCTGCTGACATACCTGCAGCAATCCCTTCATCTTCAGATTTGGGAATTCTGACAGTCCCAGTTCAGTTGAATATGAGTGTGTGAGTAGACAAATATCCAGTTAGAAAGGGGGCTGAAAATGCAAAACTCATTCATCGGCATGACCAAGGAAAGAAAAGAACCCGAGAGTAGTGATATTATCAAACATTCAAAACAAAGATTGCTAAGGAAGAGCTATAGCTGAAGGGGACAGCATTTTTTAGGGGGCAGAATAAGGTTTCAGGTAGGTTGTCAATCTCCAGGTGGCAGCTGGAGATCTCCCACCATTACAACTGATCTCCAGGTGACAGTGTGCAGGAGAAAATGGACACTTTGAAATGTGGATTCTATGGCATTATACATACCCTCTTGAACTCCCTCCCCTCCCCAAACCCTGCTTTCCTCAGGCTCCACCCTGCAAAATCTTCAGATATTTTGCAACCTGGAGATGGCAATCCTTTTTTAGACCCAGCATCTCAGAGAACAGGACTAGGAAAGATCTCAAGATGAGGGGGGGATAATAATTTGACAGCAAACATACATCTAAACATCCCACCTACTGCCTAACAGCTGCAAAGCAGAAAGTTTGCAAGGGGAAAGCTGTCAAAACAAAAGGGGTGAACCCTTAACACTTGCCCCTCCATATCTCACTGTTCCACACCACACCAGCAAGTACTTTTTGAAAGGTAGGCATCAGGAAGTGCAGCTGTAGATGGAGATTGCAGGGGGAACATAAGGAAGGGTTAACTGCCTCCATCACTCCAGTGCTATGAACAGAGCCCTGTTCCTATCACATGAAGCTGTTTATGACAGCGATGCAGAGGCGTACCTAGACAAACTGGATCCCTAGGCAAAACCTGAGTTTGATGCCCCCCCCATGGGCAGCCACCCTCCCCCACCATGACCAAACAATTTTTTTTCCACCAAGTCGTTTCAAAGTCACCATCACATTATAGAACATCCCCCAACTCACAAATCTGAACACAGCAATGGGCCATGCCACACAGTAGAAATAATTTTTGGAAAACATTTTCAAAATGCTTTCAAAATGTTTTATTACTGCTATGAAAACATTTTATGGTGTTGTATCCAGTCTCCCCAATTGGGGGAAACAGCATCACTTTCAATGTTATTTAAACTGGGGACCCCAGATTCTCCTGATCACCAAGGCAATGGGCTGATGAGGCAGTAAGAAGTTGCAGGTTAGTTTGTGGGGGATTTTGTATTTTCAGTGTTTTTTCCATTTTTGGCCTGCAGGGGGCGCAGATTTTAGGCTAGCTAGCAGCACCAACATTTCAGGGATTTTTTGGGAGACTCACCTGATGATATGAAAACATTTTATGGTGTTGTATCCAGTCCCCCCAATTGGGGGAAACAGCGTCACTTTTTTAGGGGGCTGATGCTACACTTCAACATATCTGTTGGGTTGTCCCCCTCACCACTGCAAAACTGCCTTTGCAATGGTGATGCATTCCCTACATGCACCCTTTGGCCAGTCCTTATCAAAAATCACCGAGGGATTTTTTTTTAAAAAAAAACAGAAGCAAGATACTCCTCCTCATCTCTCCATCAGGGTGCAGTGGTAATTTGCTTTGTATGGAGGTTTAAACTATGCCATTTTCAATTAAAAAGTGGTATGGGAAAAGACCTTTATTTTATACCTGAGAGCTGCCAGTCAGAGTAGACTATAATGACCTTTATAGACCAATGGTCTGACTCAGTATAAAGTTGCTTCTTAGGGTTGCCACCTCTGAATTAAGACATTCATGGAGATTTGGGGGCAGGACTTGGGGAGGGTGGAGTTTGGAGAGGAAGCACGGTATAATACTATAGAGTTCATACTCCAAAGTGGCCATTTCCTCTAGGTGAATTGATCTTTTTTGACTGGAGCAGGGGTAGGGAACCTGCGGCTCTCCAGATGTTCAGGAACTACAATTCCCATCAGCCTCTGTCAGCATGGCCAATTGGCCATGCTGGTAGGGGCTGATGGGAATTGTAGTTCCTGAACATCTGGAGAGCCGCAGGTTCCCTACCCCTGGTCTAGGGCAATTTCCTCTGGAGCTGAACTTGCTCATAGTTTGCCTGGCCAAATAAAGCCATTGTCTTCCCCACTGTGTTTATGAGCAAACCAACACAATCACAGGTAGATGTTGCATTTTTCAGTACTTGGTCCAGAAAGGTCGTCCATCTTGCAACTCAGATTATGCTAAATTGTGTCCCTGAGACAAAGCTGATCTGACAGTGCTAAGGAGCAACCTTACATGGTTATTTGTGTAACTGTCCTTTGGATCTGCAAAGCTGCAGGAATGGTGCAAACACTAGGCGGCCCAGCTGCCCCTAGTTTAATAGATATCATAGCACTCTGAAGAAGAGGAGTTTGGATTTATACCCCACTTTTCTCAACCGAAAGGAGTTTGAAACAGGTTTACAAACTTTTTCCATTCCTCTCCTTACAATAGACACCTTGTGAGGTAGGTGGGGCTGAGAGAGTTCAGAGAGAACTGAGACTAGCCCAAGGCAAGGAGGAGATTTTGTCAAAGATTAGCAAAGAGGTAGATTAAAAATTAGTTTGGGGTCACGAAGATCTGGAAATGGAAGTTCTTTCAAAATGGTATAGTAAAGGCACAGCAATGATCTTTTGCACCCTCAGTTGTTGGTCCTGCTTTGTAGAGAAGCAGTTAATGCTGTCTACAAAAGCCTCATACTGTGATAACAGCAATTTGTTTAACTGTCCACTGAAGGATAGGATGCATTAAACAACTATTAGCTATGAGTGACTTCCAACATTGTGCTCAGCTGCCTTTAGCTAGAACCTCTGCACATCCCTAAATGTCATTCTCCTCTGTCCTTGCTCCCTGGAGCCACTCAGTCCCCACAGATTCCTTTTAGGTCATTGAAAAGATGTATTACTTTAAGGGAGAAGGAGATAACACAGCACAATAATGTACTATGCATGTGACTTTATTTACTAACTCTTGTTGTCTTGCTGTTTTGCTCTGTTCCAAATTCCAATTGTTAACCTCTTGTGCAATGCATTCCAAACGTCTCAAAAATGCATTCTATTTTCATTACCAGGGAATGAATTGGGGAGTGTTGCTTTTTCAGCTATGGAATTCATTTTGAAGTTGACTGCAAATTGCTTCTCTGTGTGTGAGTGAGTGAGTGAGTGAGTGAGTGTGGGTGTGTGAGAGAGAGAGAGAGTGAGAGAGAGAGAGAAAGAGAGAATGCGGGGAGGCTACCGAAGAAGTATAAAGGTGTTGGTGCACAGGAAGTTATAGGATTGGCATCTGAGCTTCCCTGTGGTGGTTGTTGTTGCAAAATGCCAATTACATAATGAGCAGGAGAAAAGCAAACTGTCTAATCGGCTATTAAAATATTTCCAAGCGGCAAAATTAATACAATTCCCTCCTCATAATTTACTTGCTTCTGTACAAAAATTAACATAGATAAATAAATTTTAAAAAGGAAGAGAAACATATTTCCCATTAAAATGTGATAATGGCTGTAAGAAGATGCTCCGGCACATGAATCTGGATGTATTAATTCACCCCCGTGTAACTGACAGCATTCAGCCTTTGGCTTTCCACTGAGACTTATAGCAGACAGAATTTAATATACATGATATGCCTTATGCCTACATACCTTGTTGCTAAACTCTGTTACCTTCTGGTAGGTTTGTGTTAAATATTAAATGAGCTCTTCCAATTATTTCCAGCTCAGAATGTGAAGTAGCTGAAAATCATAGAGATCTTATAAGCAATGGCTTCTTTTAGTTGTGTTTCAACTTATAACTTCTTAGTTGAAGGACCTTCCCCTCATCTCAGGTCTCTGTGCACATGTATAAGTGCATGGGTTATAGTTATTAACTGGTGAGCAAAATCCTAAATGGTGAATTCTACATTACATTAAGGCCGATTTGAGACTACGAACTTTTTGCATTGCTAAGGGATTCTTCTGTTGTATCCAGCTGCAAGTAGAATTGGAACAGGGTTTGTGTACTCTACTGCCCTACATTTTTATTCAGAGGTAAGTCCCCTTCAGGAAGAATTTTACTTCTCCCCACATTTTTTTCCTATTGTTCCTTTGTTTTAACCTAATTAGTTATTTCCTATTTTGCCTCCTTATCTTGAGGCACTCATGAAAAAATGGTGATCTGCTCTCGTCCCCTTGGAGGGTTAGGTTTTAAGTACTGATTTTGACTTTGTAAAAAGTTTGTCATCACTTAGAACTTTATCCTTATGAATGTAATAGTGTAGTTATAATATGATTATGCTTTGGGAAATGACTTTGGTTGGCTACAAAGTGCATAACAGTCCATAAACTGCTCCTCTTCTGGAGGAACAAGAATTGATGATTCAGTTGATTCATGAGAGTGCCAGCCAGCCCTATGAAAGAATACAAAAAGATAAAATGGAAAAAAAGAAGGAAGAAATTGTATTTTTAAAGCTTCAATTGGGCCTTGACAGGACAGCCTGATTTTAAGTTTAAAACATTGCCACTAAACAGGTCCAAAATATAGAAACACAGTAACAAAACCACTGGAATGCAGTGGGTTGATTATAACATCATCTAGTTTATCCTTAAAATGAAAGGATAAATTGTATCCATTCCAGACTAAAGGTTATCATTGATTACATTTATTTGCCACCCTTCCCTTCACGGGCTCAGGTGGCTTCTAACATATAAACAATACATCAGAAGCGTAGCCAGGGAAAATGGAGCCCAGTGCAAAATCTGAGTTTTGCGGGGGGGGGGGGCACAAGTGGGTGGTCCCTGTGATGCTGCAATCCACCCCCAAACAGCATCACTTTAAATGGTTTTTAAACTAGGGAGCCCAGATTCTCCTTTTAAATCTACCTTCTCTCCCACCCTAAAACAGCATCATTTCAATGTTTCAACTGGGGACCTCAGGCTGATTCCACATGGGCCAAAAACAGCAGTGTGAAAATGGTGTGAAAATGGTGTAAAAGGGTTTAAAATGGTGTAAAAGGGTTTATACTATTTTCACACCATTTTCACACCGCTTTTTTTGGCCCATGCGGAATCAGCCTCAGATTCTCCCTTTAAATCCATGCCGAAGGAGTTGGATTTAAAAGGAGAATCTGGGGAAATTTTGGGGGTGTCTGCTGTCAGGGCTGCAATTGTTAAGCTAGAAGCATCAAACTTTCAGAGAATCTTTAGGAGACTCTCCTGATAATACCACCCAAGTTTGGTGAAGTTTGGTTCAGGGGGTCCAAAGTTATGGACCCTCAAAGGTGTAGCCCCCATCTTCTATTAGCTCCCAATGGGGGATGGGGGCACCCCCTTTGGGAGTCCATACCTTTGGACCAGCTGAACCAAACATCACCTAACTTGGATGTATCATCAGGATATTCTCCCAAAAACTCCCTGAAATTTTGGTACTGCTAGCTAGCCTAAAAACTGCACCTCCTGCAGGCCCAAAACAAAAAAAACACTACAAAATACAAAAAGCCCACAAACAAACCTGAAATTTTTGTGCCCCCAGGCGTGCGCCCAGTGCAACATGCACCTGGTATCTATTGCCCCTGCAATACATTTAGTGTGAAATTAGGGTTTTGCCAACTCTGGGTTGGGAAATACTTGGAGGTTTTGTGTGTGGAGCCCGGGGAGACTGGGGTTTGGTATGTAATGCCTTAGAGTTCACTCTACAAAGCAGCCATTTTCTACAGGGAAAATGATCTCTATCATTGAGAGATCTGCTGTAATTCTGGGAGATCTCCACCTGGAGGCTGACAAGTCTATATGAATTAACCTGAGTTCACAGATCACGATTCTGGATGGAGAGGATTTTAGAAAACATCATTTTTAAAATCCAGAAGTTTCCTTCTACATGTTCCTGTGCTCCAACTACAGTAATCAGGTAGCCATCTGTTGGCTATTCCACCACTTAGGGTGGCCTGCTTGACACCAACCAGAAACTGAACCTTTTCTACTGTGGCGGCGGCGGCGGCGGCGGCGGCGGCGGCGGCGGCTTCTTCTTCTTCTTCTTCTTCTTCTTCTTCTTCTTCTTCTTCTTCTTCTTCTTCTTCTTCTTCTTCTTCTTCTTCTTCTTCTTCTTCTTCTTCTTCTTCTTCTTCTTCTTCTTCTTCTTCTTCTTCTTCTTCTTCAGTAAAAAAGGTTTTGCTCAGATACCAGAGTGTCACCCTTAGTATCATCAATGTGATGATGGGGAAGGATTCTGGAAGTGATGTCATGATGCAGGAGAAAAGGACTAGACCTCATTTTAAGCCTGATGAGATGCCTGCCTACCCATCCTTTCCCCACTGATGGCTGTGGGGGACCAGGTAACCTAGAAGGATGCCCCATCCCTGGAGATCTTCAGGAACTATTGGAAGACCTGTGTGTTTGTCAGAACTAATTTTTTTTTTTGCGGGGGGTGGGTGTTGAATGATAGACATCTTTTTAAGGGAGGAGGGGTAAAAAATTTTGGGTTTGCCATTTTATTTTTTTGTTTTAACTGAAAATGTGTTTACCTGTTATTGTAAACTGCCTTGAATCAAGAGGTAGGGCATGCTATAAATGTTTAAATAAATAAAGCTGTACGAGTGGCAGCTGACAGAAAAGGAATGGTTCTTATCTGCCTGGTTGAAACTCTAACAGAATCGCCACCATTATCCTTTAAAACTCTGAGGAAAGCAGAAGTTTAACCAGTTCAGTGATGAAAGGAGCATCATTCTTTGTAGGGTGACCTGCTTCAGATTTCACAGTGGGAAGATTTCATAATGGGAAGCAAGTCATGTTTGGAACGAGGGCACAGCTATGCTAATCTCAGGCAACTGATATCCTTGCTGACCTTACTTTAATGAATTTTTTAATTCCATAAGCTACCTACTAGAGAAGGTAGTACAACTCACAACAGGCACTGCTGGGAATCAGTGATTGAAGTTAAGGGGCTTGAGTTTCTGAGCACTAATTTGTGACACAGTCAATCGAAGTAGTACAAAAGTAAAGGAACAAACAATACAAGTTCCATGGCTCTAACTCCACATACAATATGGATGTATGAAGCTGTTTGTCAGAAGAAGCCCTTTCTCCTAAAGCCTTTAACAAGATTGAGATAAAAAAGAAGCTCATACATTCATTATTAGAGATCTAGCAGCCATTACAAAGCAGCATGCTACAGCTAACGTCACAGAGAGAAGGGGATACCTGCCACTGTTGAAGAATCTTCCAATCTTCTCCAATATTTGTGAATTAGAAACCACCTCTGCATTTCAGTGTGATAACCTGTGATTACCACTGGCTGTATAGTCAAGATATGGTGGGGGAAAGCTGGTGGCAGGCTGAAACTGAGGAGAGTCTGATGAAGACCAGTTTATCTTTGTATAAATTTTTCTATTTCAGAGATCATTGACATCTGCAACTGAACAGTTCAAAATAGAGCTGGAGCTGGGAACTCAAGCTGAAAGGACACAAAAGAGCAGAAGAGACAGCAAAGTGAAGGCTTATCTCGCTGTACCTTCTATTCTGTCAGCTTCAGTTAAAAACCTGGAGAAATGGTTAGCAGGGACTTGTTAGCTAATTTTACCACCTTTCAATTAAAAGTATTCAAAGCAATTTATAACTCAGTGAAACATAATGAAATCAAAGGCCAGTTAAGATACAATAAAATGCCATTAACAATAATAAACATCAATACAATACAATAACATCAATAAACTGTAACATTTCAAGAGCACCATTCCCTATGGCATACACCATTTCTCTGAATCTAAATCAAGGGCCCTCCAGAAAAAGCAGGTCATCAAATCTACCTGTAAGGCTTTTGGAGAAACAGACCTTCTCAACTTATTCAAGAAGGAGTTCCAAATTTGGGAGAGAGACTTCTCCAACAGAACTTCTGCTTAGGATGCTTTCTGGTGTGAGGCCTTCTGAGCTGACCTCAGGTATTGAGTTGGTTGATACTGAAGAGGGCAGTCACTCAGTTACACGGTGAAAGTCATTTAGAACTTTAAAGGTTAAAAGCAGCACCTTGTATTGAACCCCAAAACAGATTGGGATTAGTTGCAGAAGGTAGAACAGCTTGCTTAACATGATCACTCTGATGAGGGCCTGTAAGGAAGGAATCTAGCCATTACTGAAGATCTCAGTTTCTAGTTGGTACCTGACTCACTTCTGCTGGCAGAGACACAAAGAACAGGGTTTGAGAAGAGGTTCTCAATTGGTGGTCTGGAAAGCTGAGGGGGAGGTCTTTGGGCATTCTGGCCCACCCTGCCCCAGAATGCTCCCAGAACGCCCCTGCCATGCCCCCTCCATGGCCTGGCCATGCCTCCGCCGCGGCTCTGCTCAGAGCGTCACACCCCACCTTGTCCCATTGGCACTACACCTCTGACATGTGACGTATATTCTGAACTCAGGGCAGGGCTTGGAGATCTCCTGTAATTACAGCTGATCTCCACACTACAAAAATCAGTTCTCCTTGAGAAAATGGTTGCTTTGGGAGGTGAATTCTATGGCATTATAGTTCTCTGAGGCCCCCGTCCTCCCCAAACTCTGCTCTTCTTGAGCTCCATCCCCAAATCTCCAGAAATTCCCTCACCCAGAGTCTAAAACAACTGGCATACTTCTGAATAGTTTCTAGGCACCATTCACAATACTGTGTTATGGAAAAAGCACTTTTCTCCATGTGAGCTGCTGTTGCCTATCTGCACACCAGGATAGGTTTTGTTGTAAGGAACCAATACCCTCCATGAGGAAGGATAAAAATATGGGTCTTCCACCAGTGGCCCTGATTCATTTTGAATTCCTGAGAGAAGACTGCCAATGACTGAAATTGGTTGTTTTCAAGAAACAGAGCAGGCCATTGCACTGAATAGCTCAGGTCCCTGGCATAGGCGGAGCTACCACGGGGTGGGAGGACAAATGCTTTGGGCACAGGCATGGGGGGGCACAGAATCACTCCCCACCCCTCCCCTCAGGCCACTCCCATGACTTGGAGCAGCCTCCACAGCCCGGAGCAGCCCCCGCGGCCTGGAGCTGGCTGCTCTTTTAACTTTTAAAGGTAAGTAAGGCATGTTGGGGGTGCAGGGTGTACGTGGGGCATGGACACCATTTTGCCCTGGGCACCAGTCCCCCATCCCATGGCACTGGTCCCTCGTCTGCAGCAGCGCTTACTCCTGGCTTTCTGGTAGAAGTAACCTGCTTGCTACAGGTACTGGGTCATTTGGTATACTACAGGGAAGAACAGCGGTTTTTCCTGCATGTTGCCAATGACACATCTTTTCATGGCTGCCCTTCCCAGTCTCAGTCCTTTTCTGGTTTCTTGGTTGCAGTCTCCCTTTTGGTTGATGATTGAGCTAAGGAGAAGAACATCTTTAACAATCTCAGTTTCTTCATCATCAGCCTTAAAGTTGTATAATTCTATAATATCATGTAAACAGAAAATCTCCTATAAACAATATACTACAGAGGACACACTCAGAATCTTTTAACATCAAAATCATCACTAATATCCTTGAAGTGATTATAAATGGCTTGCAGTGGCTATCCTATGAAATGTATGAATTGGCCCTTGGAGGACTCACATAATACAGGTTACTTCAGGGAAGTCCAAAACTGTATCTCATTTCGTAGTCGAAAGCTATTCTCTGGAGGAAATTAGCATTTTCTCACACTTGGGAATTGTACTCTATCGTTTTGTTGTCCTACTGTGAATATTCCTCTAACCTGTATGGCATTTTCAGTGTAAAGCCTATCAGGTGCTCCAGTACACAATCTGTTTCAAATAATCAAACTACAGCCCTCCTGTATTTCTCACTGTGATGGCTTCTGGGAACTGCATTGCTTGTAAGAAAACGGCAATGGAATGGAAAAAGAAAGGGCTAAATAGTGATGAATAGGACAAGCCGATTCTTTCTATAACTATATCATCAGTGCTCCTTGCTCGTGACTGAGAACATTAGCATCTCCAGGATCCATTCCATTCTGCTCAAAACCAGGTGAGAAATAAACCCATTATTCAACAGACACATTTCTAAACTTCTTCTTTTGAGTTTTGACTATCTTGGGTCTGCAGCTGTTGTCCCCTGTTCCAGCTCTAATTGCTCCCATTCTGGCTAATAATAAATGTATGCAGCAGCATTTGTTATTATTATTATTTGAGTATGAATTTTTAAAATGGCTGCAACATTATAAAGAAAAATATTTCATGCTTGGTATAATACTGCAGCTTAAGCCACAAGTGACAGGGTCAGCACAACAGTAAACTTCTGCAAACAGCCCCCAGTTGGCAAACTGTCTATGTGAATATATCATTCCTTCCCGTGGTAGTTCTCCAAGTGAGACTCTGACAACAGGACAAAAAGCAATCCAATAAAATGTAATTTACTCTGCGGACTATTTCTGCTACCCCTCCCTGAGGTTCTGCTGAAGATGTTGCCATGCATTTGAAGGAGATGGACAGTTTCGCTCAAGTATCAGATCATGTTTGGCTCCTCTATGCTGATTTAAGCCCTCCAGTTTTTGCAGCCCAGAAGTATCCAGCAGAACATGATGCCAGTTATTCTCAGACCCACCAACCTGGTACACCAGTAGTAGGTTTGCCAGCTTTGGGTTGAAAATACCTGGACCTCGTGGAAGGCAAGCAGGGTTTGGGGAAGGGAATGACTTCAGCATGGTACAATGCCATAGTGTCCACCCTCCAAAGCAGCCATTTCCTCTAGGAGAATTGATCTTGGTCAGTGGGAAATCAACTGTCATAGTGGGAGATCTTCAGATGATGATGATGTCATCACCTGGAGTTTGATGATGTCACTGTAGTCAGGAGGAAGTTTTATTTGAAACGAATACTGGAATACCTGGGATGCAGGGAAGCATAAGTATAGTATCAATAGTGCACAGCAGTTCTATTTCACTACCAAATTGATAGTGGGCATCACCATTCACAGCTGGCTCTCCTCACCATACTTTTTTTTCTGGAAGGAGCAGAACCAGGTTTCCTCTTAGACATATCAGACAGTGGATTTCTCAAAGCTGAAAGGCAAAGCTGAAAAGCAAGGCAAGGTATAAACATTTTAAATAAATAAAATAAACCAATAAATCAAAGTGGAAATGAAGAGTATATATTACTTCAAAATTTCTCTCTTCATAGTCATTTCCACATTCTGCATCCAAACTCTGCCCTTGACTTTAAAGCTCTCTTTTTCTTTGACAGTAGCCAGGTCACTACATGTGAACACTGGTGCTTCCTCCTAGGGAACAATATGTACCAAGTCATTGTTTTTGTGTTTTGGCCCAGTGCAGGAGAAATATTAAGGTAAACCAGCAGCTTAACAGTCCCCCCATGTTTGTGCTGGGCTCTTGAATGTGAACTGAGAAGCAGAAGCATATGGAAATTTTCCCCTCTTTGTGCATCCTGAAAAATCATCAAAGGGAAGGGAAATGCATTTCAGAGGGGAAGAAAATGTTTGTGCCACCAGCCCCCTATTTCAAAAGGGTGCTCATTTTAATGCCATTCTTGCTCTGCTAATATAAACCTTCCTTCACCTACAGTGGATCTATCTCATGGTATTTTAGATCTACTATTTTCAGAAAGCAATTGCAGGAAAGAGTAGACACAGAGCAGTTGCTGATGCTAAGGATGATGCCAGATGGTCCCAGTATTTAAAAACGGCAAAAGCACAAGACCTAAGTGAGGGTTTGTGCAGCTCCTCCAAGGAAGCCTTTAATTTGTGATTTAAAAGTCAGCTTTTGCTTTTGGCAGAGTTCTTTAAAGTGCTGGCCTAACGTAGCGCCAGTAGGCTATTTTAAGCAGCATTGCACAGAAGAGTAAAAAATCAGACTGTTGCATGAAATTGTCCAGATTTGGCTTGCCATGATGGGTGATTTGCAGCCATGTCATAATGGCTCTTGCTGTTTGGATACCCAAATAAGAACAAAATTGCAAGATGGGCAGAATATCTATACATCTTTCTTCTTTAGAACTCTCACCAACCCGAGGGGAATTCTCCCCACCTGCTATCCCCATAGATTCATCAGGTTGCAAGTACCATTTTATTGGCATACATTTGACAAATGTTCCCTTCATCAGAAAAGCCTCTGCCTAGTTTCTGTGGTTCTCCTTGGATTTTGAGCTTTTAACTTGACACTGTCGCAATGTGTGCCTTAGAGGATAAGGAATATAAAAGCCAAGGTGGCCTGTAGAAACCATTTCTGCTAGTAAAAACTTTCTTTTTGGCTTCAAAGAGCTCTGCTTGAAGGGCAGTTCTATAATATTTAATATTGTGCATATTTTTATCAAGTGAAATTCGCTTGATAAAAATGGCCCTGCTCAATCTGTCTACCATAGGAAGTCTACATCCTAAATATGCTTTTGGACTGTGGAAGTTTAACTTAGGAGCTGGTGATAAATTTGAGTAGTTTGCAGAGTGGTATAATTTCTGTGTTTTTTTAACAAAAAATAGTGTCAGAGATGGATCAGCAATCCATCCTATGATGCAGCAATGCATCATAAAGTACTAAAACATAGGTTCACTTTTGCTAATAGAAAAAATGGGAAAACATAAAAAATGAAAGTGGGAACAGTTTACACAATAGCAACCAGCAGGAACCTTTTCTTTTCTTTTTTAAAGTCCTTGATGGGTGAACACTCCCTGGTTCAAAATTCAATTTAATTACAAATTGCAAACAGCACCCTTGAACATGTAAACATGTTCTCTTTTATCAAAGACTAAGAATTGTTCTAAGTTGTATTGCAAAAGTTTTGACTATGTTTATTCTTGCTCTAGATTAAATCGAGCCTGAACTATTCATAGACGTTAAAATGTCAATGTGAAGGCTATCATACTTTGGTCACATTATAAGACGACAATATGCACTGATAAAGACAATAATGCTATAGTCTGTCTCAAAAAAATGTTAGTAGGGTTGTATATTCCTCTGCCACAGAATTTAATATGCTGAACTTTTTTGTTGTAGAATGCTCCACTTGGATCCTAGCGCCTACCTAGCCCTGCTCTTCCCTCCTCCTGTTTAAAAGTTTGAAAGTAAAAATAAATTTTGGCATTCAATTTAACTATAAATGCTACTGTATCAAAGTGCCATGTTCAATAATGCACAAAATAATGGTTTTAACAAAGCCAGCACATAAAAATGAATGATAATTCTCATATTCATTCAGGACTATATACTAACGTGAAAGCATACAATTTTCTCAACCACTGCACTTCAACTGGCTGCACTAACAACTTTTTTCTGAGACAGAGGCCCTTTCCGCACAGGCCAAAAGCGACGCTGTCGGGCCGGTAAAACACCGTTTTGGCGGGGACCCTTCACACAGGCGCCGCTACCAAATTGCTGCAGCGGCACTCAGTTCCTGCCAAAATGGTGTTTTTAAACCTCGCTCGGGAAGCGAGGTTTTTTGCAAACGCCGGCTTCCATTCGGTGCCATGCGAAAAGCACCGGGTGGAAGCCGGTGTTTCTCCCCTGGTCCTCCCAAATGCTGCTTACCTCTGGTCTCCTTCTGTCGCGTTGTGGAGGCCAGGAGACACGCCTCCTGGCCTCTGACTCCAGGGTTGACGCTCTGGCCAGGGGGGGCGTGTCCCCTGGCCTCCACAACACGATGGAAGGAGATGGTAGGTAAGCAGCATTTGGGAGCAGCGCAGCCTGTGTGAAGGCTGCGCCGCAGGAGGCGTGCCCAGTGGGACCATCCGTGCGAATGGTCCCACGGGGGTGGAGCAGCATAAACTATGCCGCTGCACCCCCGCAAGCTGGCCATGTGGAAAGGGCCAGAGTATAGAAAAAGTTAAAGGAAAAGGGGGAGATCCAAACTGAGGTGGATGGACTCATTCAAGGAAGCCATAGTCCTCAGTTTGCAAGACTATTAACAATAGAGGTCATTAATTCATAGGATTGCTGTAAGTGGGAAGCAACTTGACAGCATTTAACACACACACATTCCTACAGTATTTTCCTCCATCCATCCAATCCTTTGATGAAAAAAATGAAAGTGCTTTTTTATGGTGTCAGTCCTGCTTGGATGGGAGTGATGTTGCAGAAGGACTTGGCTTGTCCCTCAAACATTCTAACATTGTTGGTGCTGCTTGCATGACAGTTAAAGATAACAACATTTGTGTTAATCGAGTGTACTAAACTGAATCACAGATCCTTTGCATCGGCTTGCACTGCCAGTTTCAAAATGTTTTGAGCTTGTACCACTGTGGTGAATACCAAAGTACTAAATTGGAGGTTGGTACAGGATATTAAAGTACACAGCCAGGAGAGACCACAGTACCAGATATAAATTTATTAAACAAAATGTATGCTCCAACATTTTGGTACAAACATTTTGTTTAATAGATTTATATCTGGTACAGTTCTCTCCTTGCTGTTTACTGTCAGGAGGCCTGTTATTATGGGGATTTTGCTATTGCTGCTTTCTGTTGCTGAGGGTGGAGGAATGGGTTAATTGCATTTCTAACTGACTTTCAACTGTCTTCTGTATGATGCTATACTGTACCAGGTGCTGCTCAAGGTCAGTGCCTGGCCATCTCTACTGTTATCTCTTTCACAGTTCCTTTAGGGCGTGCTTTCCCAGAATGGGGGGGTGCAGGCTGCTTTAACTACTGGGTTTTGCGCGGGCAAATCTCAGTTCTGGCATGACCACAGAAGGTCCTCAATACTCAATAAACTACTGTTCTTATACATGAGTTTGTTTCAGTTTTTGGGATTCTGACATTTACTGTGATGAATATCACCACTGAATGTTGTCAATTAAACACATTTTTAAAACAAAAAAACTACATTCTTAGTTGATTTAAATGGTCTATCATGCCCATCACCTTGGGGTATCCATTAGGCAAGCAAGCCAGAAAATTACTGGCATCCACATACAACTGTTATCTACTCAATAACCATGCTAAATGTTGAATATGTGGTCTTATCCCCTCCCCACTACCGGGGTCTCAATATGCATAAGGTTTAGCAGACCTATTTTAAAAGGGGGAAAAAGATATTGGGAACTTCAACTCATATACCGTTTGGCTGTGAGGTTTTAGCCATGAGGCAGCTTCTTAAAATCCATTCATATCTCTTGTTGATTGGCTCACCTTTGACAAATTTATCTTGAACTAGTGATGTTTTGTCATTGAACTAATGATGCAATGTTGAGGAAGAGATACTAAATAGTATGTTCAATTGGATCAGCTTTTTCAATTTCATATCAAACTACCAATGTAACGTTAGGGCAAAGAGCAATTTTGAAGCTGATGATGATTGAAAAGAGTTTTAGGAGTAATTGCTGCATGTCACCAGGGACTGCTGCAGTAACATTCATGCATTTATGCAAATCAAATTTGTGCAAAAAAATGGGGAAAGGTTGTGTGTGGGGTGGTGATGGTGGTCTTGGTGGTGGTGATGGTAACCTGTTTCTGTTCCTTCAAGAATGGTGCCTACTCCAGGTTTTGGCTTCCACTTTGGGTTTGGTAGTTCTTAATAGTTGAAATGGAGGCTGAGACATTTTTGAATTGCTGCTTCAAAATGTAACTGCACAGTAACACTAGAGAGCCTGCACAAAAGAAAAAAAGGAGGGGTGGGTGGGTTGTTGTTCTGCATGACAGATGACATCCCACCACAATCAGGAACAATACTTTTTCAGCAGTAGTATGTGGAATGATGAATGCAACTGAAGAGACAAAGGGAAAGAAACCCAAAATGATAGGATGCCGGGAGGTATGCAGAATGATTTCACAGAAAACTTTCCCAAGACACAAGATTTGACCATTGGGAAGCTGTGCATACAGAAAAGACCATAGTTAGAGTCCTACGGGAAGTTTAATGGTTCCTTTATTCTGCCCTCCTTGCATTGTAACTTCTAAGTTTTTACTATGACATTTTAGTCATCCTTCTCATCATAACAATATTAGCAATAATGGAAGAAATAATGAGAGGTTTGTGCAGCTGTCAAAAAAGACACAATAGTCAAAGGTCCATAGAACAGATAAATATGAAGTATTATTGACAGAAGCATTTAAAAGTACACATAAAGAGCAATTTCCAATTATATTCTTTAAAAAGGTATTTGTATCATTATATGTACTCTAGTCCAGTGACCCCTGTAAACATTAACAATTCTCACCCCATTACCTCCGCACCACCTACATCCAAAATACTGATGTCCTTTATTTCCTGTAGATAAACTATCCATTGAGTGCAAAAAATCTAACTGCATGAGAACAGAAAGAATTTACCAAAGGATCATACAGCAGAAAGGTCAGCTTATAAAATGATTCAGAAAGTGAGAAAAAGTAGTTTCTTGGTGGCACTATGTATGTATGTATGTATGTATGTATGTATGTATGTATGTATGTATGTATGTATGTATTTATTAGCATTATTGCTTGTATCTTCTAGTCCTGTTAGGCCCCAGAGGTGACTTATAGTGAAATTTAAAGCAGTCAACCACAATATAGAGAAAGAAAGGGGAAAAAAATCAAACGTAGAAAACGTGTTCTCAAAGGTCAAGGAAGTGGAACTGTCTTAGGCATTCTGCAGTTTGGGCACCAGAATTGAGAAGACCCTTGTCGGTCTGTCCGTCCGTTTATTTGTTTATGTACCACCCTCCCCAAAGGGGCTCAGGGTGGTTCACAACAATTAAATACATTAAAACATTACAACAACTAAAACACTCCACCCTCACAAAATTAAAAGAACCATAATTTGTTGATGGTGTCAGAAAATTTTTGTTTTTCCCCTCCTTCCCTTCCTTGCGCCCATGGGAGGCCAGATGTTGATTTGTAGCGAATAATCGATGTTACTCCGGCCGGCCAGAAGCCTGACAGAACAGGTCAGTTTTGCAGGCCCTGCGGAAACTCTGTATGTTCCTCAGGGCCCTGACAGTCACCTGGGAGCCTGTTCCACCAAGTAGGCCAGCCGGATCGCTTTGGGGCCAGGGATCACTAACAGGTCCACCTCCAAGGAGCGGAGGGGCCTGGCAGGGCAATACGGGGAGAGACAGTCCCTTAAGTATGTAGGTTCAAGTCCGCGAATGGCTTTAAAGGTCAAAACCAAAACTTTGAATATGACCCAGTACTTGATTGGCAGCCAGTGCAGTTGTCACAGGGCCGGCGTAATCCGGTCCCTAAAAACTGTCTCTGAGAGTACCCTGGCTGCCACATTTTGCACGAGTTTCAATTTCTGGATCATGGCCAAAGGTAAGCCTACGTAGACTGCTTACTCATTTCTGAAAGTGGTAGCATCCACAGCAAGACCTTGGCTGATGATCCTAGAAGTCTAGCTGGCTCCTCTGAGAGCAAGCAGTTTGTCATGGATATGGCCTGGACAAAGGGGAATAGTTGGTAGACTTCACCAAAAAGATAATGGACTGTGTTTCTGCACACCAGAAACAGCTGGTTCAACTAAAGATGCCAAAGGAAGTTTAAACCCTTAGACAGGGACAGCAAACAAAGGAGTAACACAATTATATGGCCATTTCTGGGTTAGAAGCCATCTTATCATAGATGTTATATTCTGAGGCCCAGGTGTTGAAATGTCTGAGAATGGCAAGCATGTCTTGCTTCTCAGAAATGATATAGTTCAAGGATGGACTGTATTAGGTGAGGGCCAACAGTCAGTTAGTCATATGTGTGCAAAATTTTAATTACTGTTTTTAAATAGACTTTGTTATGATAAATAGTAGCAAAAATGAACTAACAGTTTTAATATATTTTAAGAAGCTATTCAAGTATAGATAACTTTGCATGGTGTTTGAGGCTGAACAATAATTAGTTAGCCAAGAATGTGCGTCTTTATCAAGCGGGACCGCTAGCTATTGTTAGGAGATTATTTAAAAAACCTATAAATAGGTTGATTTGAATTGATTTGGAGCTCCTTAGAAGAGGCTCCTTGCTTGTGACCTTCTTATCATTGGTTGAGATATTTTTATTTACTCATGTAATTGCTCTCCTTTAATTATCAATGTAGTAGTAATGGATGGTATAATTTTCTGTTAGTCAGTGTTCAGTATGCAAAATAGTTAAGCTGTAGCAAAGGAATAATGTGTAAGCAAAGATAGTACTGTACACTTTATAATGAATCTAAAACATTGTATTGCCAAAGGCTTTCATGGCAGGAATCAACTTACTGTTGTGTGGGTTTTCCAGGATATGTGGCCATAGTCTGGTAGTTTTTGGTCCTAACATTTGTCCTGCATCTATGGCTGATATTTTCAGAGGCATGTCACAGTAAGACATGTTTCTCTCCATGGCAGTGGTTGTATGGTGGGGTATACATTTTGTGGTGAGCAGGTAAGGCACATTTGTATGTGTCCAGGTGGAGTTCATTTGCAGCTGCATTTGCACTCACATTTGCAATTTCACTTGCAGTTGTATAGACACGTGAAACCTGCCAATACATGTGTAACGAAAACAGTTTTGCTTTAAAAACATGGCTGAAAATCAAATACAAATGCCTCCAAATAATCCACTTCATCCAGGAATATCTGGAGGTGGGCTGCCACCATTTCCTTCAGAACCTTGCACCAAAGAAGCATACCAGCGCACCCAAATTTGAAATCCTAATACTATCTATTATCCTCTAGACTGAGCTCTATAAAATAGTGAAAATTGAGCAGATAGCTAAGGAAATAATCAGAGCAGTCAGCATATGGACACTCCCAGCTCTGACATTTCCATGGGTATAATTGTTTGGATGGTAATTTAAAAGAGTTTGATAGATTAATTGGCACATGCATTACAAAGTTCTGAATGCTTCAGTGGAAAAGCTATACTTCTGAAGCAAACAGGAGTCTAGTGCTACTATTTTTTTTTTATAAAGGGGTGAGAACTGCAGTGGAATGAAGGTTCCAAAGGTACAGGAGGGCACTTTTATATTGGAATAGGACTGTAGTCTACTCCAATACTTATTGTAGGGATCGTCTGCATTGTCTTCTACCTGTAATTCCACTTCTGCATTGTTTATAGTACACCTACCCTTAGGCATTTTGTTGTTCATTCTGTTTTCTAATTTTATAATCCTGTTCGATGGCACTGTTCACTGGATGACTTCAAGCTGTACGACTACATTGCTTTCGATTCTGTAATTTGCCTTGAATCTCAGTGAGAAATGTGAATAATAAATTAAGTCAATAAATATATACATATAAACAGTTCCATCCTAGTACAATTTTTCTAGGACAAGAGCACTGGATTGACCTTTTGGCATGGAAGGGAGAAAAAGGTGTAAACAACATTTGGACAGACAAAATAACTTCTTAATTCAAATTTGTGGTATTCATTTTCAGCAGAAATTGGGATGGCCGTGAGCTTAGAGAGCTTTGAAAAGAGGCTAAACTGGTTGATGGAGAAGAGGTCTATCAATGGCTACTAACCATGGTGACTAAAGGGAGTCTTCATGGTCAGAGGAAGTTAACCTTGAAACACACACTAGTGCTGGGAGACAGCATCAGGAGAAGGCCTCAGCCTCCATGCCTGGCACATTTGGCCCTACAGGGCAACTAGTTGGTTGGTGTGTGAAACAGCATACTGGACAAGATAGACCATTGGTCTGATCCAGCAAGCTGTTTTTGCATTCTCAAGGTTCATACACCATCAAATTCAAGATGTTAATCACTTGATGTTATATGAAATGCAAAGGCCATCAAGAAATTGTCTGTGACCATTCACAACAACTTGGGAAGTGTCTGCCTAATTTTGCTACACCAATTAGCATCTATGTTGTCTGAGGAATCCCTTGTCTTTATTCAAGTGTGATACGATCCAATTATTAACAGATTCTAGTTCAGCAGCTTGATACTGGAAACTCCCTTGTTTGGATGGTAATTTGATGAACTATTGTTGAAGAACAGTGAGGTTCAGTCTCATTCTAGCCAACTCCTGTACCAAAAATCAAATGGGAAATTGCATGGAATACTGAAAAAAAACCTGCAAGGGAAATACCCAGGAGATCATAACAGAGGAAGGAGGATGCAGCCTTGTCAGTGGAGTAGCTAACAGTTAATCAACTTACAGCTGAAATGGCTTTTATCAGAACTGTCCAAGACACAACAATTGCTATCAAATAACTATCAAAATATATAGCATAGAGTACATAGAAGGCAATTATAGAAAATGCAAAGGTAAAACAGAAACAACAGAATGTGCCTAGCTGCCTATCCTATCCAATATAGATTATCTTGTCAGGCACAATCAAGTTATAAAAATAACCTACCAGCAACTGGATTCACGGCACCACCTATTCAGTTCAGAACTGTCCTCTTACTCCAAATACAGTCTTGATCCAATTTTTGGTATGAGCACAATAATTACACCTTGTAGTAGGGGCAAATCTACTATATAGCCTAAAAGGAAAATTTAAAAAATAGAACAGACATAATTCTTTGTCTAAATTCACTAGTGTAGGAGTCATTTCTCTCACATTTCACAGAGAAAAACTGACAATGAAAAACAAGATAAGAACCAATGCATTGCACAGCTTTAAGACCGACAGCGAAGAAACTGAAATGGTTAAAGATCTTCTATTCTTGGCCTCAATCATCAACCGAAATGTAGGCTGCAACGAAGAAACCAGAAAGATTTCGAGACTTGGAAAGGCAGCCATTAAGGAACTAGAAAAGATTCTTAAGTGTGAGGCAGTTTTGGTGGAGACAAAATCAAGATAATTCTTACTATGGTATTTCCTGTTACTATGTGTGGTTATGAAAGTTGGGCAATACAAAAAGCTGACAGAAAGAAAACTGAAATGTGAATATTTGAAATGTGGTGTTGGAGGGCAGTTTTACGGATACCATGAACTGCCAAAAGACATGAGTTCTAGATCATAGCAAGCTTGAATACCCCATAGAAGCTGAAATGCCTAACTGAAACTATAATATTTTGATCACATCATGAGAAGGCATGGAAAATACATTAATGTAGGGAAAAATGAGGGCAGTAGTAAAAGAGGAAAACCAAACATGAGATGGATTGACAGTGTGGTATTGTGGTGGTTAAAAGCTGTGGTGTAGTGGTAAAGAGCAGTGGACTCTAATCTGGTAAACCAAATTTGTTACCCCACTCCTACACATGAAGCCTGCTGGTTGACCTTTGGCTAGACACAGTTATCTCACAACAATTGTGGGGAGAGGAAGGGAAGAAGTTTGTAAGCCCCTTTGAGTATCCTTATAGGAGAGAAAGACAGCATATAAATCCAAACTCTTTCTTCTCTTCTTCAACTAAAAAAAATCCATGGCACTTAGGCAGTCACTAATAGGATGTTTTGGAGGTTATTAATTCATAGGATCACAATAAGCTGTTACTGGCATATAGACCACACAGAAGCAGTAGCGCATACACTTGGAAATACCACAAGAATGGAAACACAAGCCAATCCATGTTGTATCCCTTTTAATATCAGAGAAATTGTTCCAAATACTCTATGGATGTTCTGAACAAATGTTTGAAGAAGATGATGGAATAGCTGAGGATCAATAAACTGAAGCTCAGTCCAGGCAAGACTAAGGTCCCATTGGCCAGTGACGAAGCCACTTGATGACTAAGGAGTCAGCTTATCCTGAATTGGATTATATTATGATGGATCCTGGCCCATAGTCCACCACGGCTTATAACATCTTCCATCATTTTTGTCTGAGATGCCAGCTACAGTGGTCGTTTCCCCACTTACCTCGACCAAAGGTTGCTGTGCGCTACTCCCAGCGCACGTCATTTCTGGAGCGCTCCCGGGCTTCCCCACGACCCGGCGCTCTGCACAGGGTCATCAAAAAGCACCATTTTGAGGAGCACCAGGAATGACGCGCGCTGAGGGGGCGCGACAGAGGCAGCGTCGGGGCAGCTGTGTTGTCGCCGCCCCTGTAGTGGAGAGTGCCAGGGCCCCCCGTGCTACTTGGGGAGAGTAGCACGCAGCAGCAGGTAAGTGGGGAAACGACCAAAGATTCCTCAAATAGTGTGAGCCAAATTCTGACCACATCCATTTTAGATTACTGCAATCTGCTTTGTGTTGGCTATTTTTGAAAAACTGTCTAAAAACTTCAACTGGTCTAAAATGATTATTGTCAAGGGCTAGATATAGGAATTGTATCATTATTATGCTGCAATGGCTGCATTGTGACTGTTTCTGGGTTCACCTTGAATTATGCTCAGAAACAGATTTGGGAGCCAACGTAAATGGGCTGTGACTGAAGTGACATGGTCCCTATGACCCAGTCCAGCTGAATTCTGGCACCAACTCCACTTTCTCCCAACACAAGTTGGGGTGGTTTCCAACTATGAACACATACAGCCATTATATATCAAACATTATACATTCCCAATAAAATCATTAAAAGTAAATAAAACAGATTCCCATTAGAATGTCACAGATCCCTTTCACTACCTTCTGACACTCACGGTAGTTGTATTCAAGTATGGCAAAATAAAAATAAAAATGGGAGACCTGGGAGAGAGACGGGAAGAAGAAAGAAGAAAAGGAAAAGCAAGGACCAACTGGGATTTCTAAGTACTTTTCAATGGAAGCCCTATATAGTGTACTGCAACCATCCAATTTACATTTAATCAGGGCATGCATCACAGTAGCTATATCTTTTCTGCTTGGGAAAGGACACAGCTGGCTAACTAGTAGAACCTGCACATCCAGCAGTTTGCTTAGATAAAGGTTTCATGGGATGTTATTCACCAGGTGATGTTATCTACATCCACGCATGAAAAGTTTCAGGCATCCACACAGTAAGTCTCTGTTAATGGGACAGGGCATTTTTTCTATAGTGCTAACAGTAATAGTAATATTAAAAAGACAGCACAATGCAGTAGATGGGGCCAGCCATGGCTTCTGTATCCTTGGTAGTAGAAAGGTAGCAGAAATGTATGCTATTGATTCTATGTCTATGAATTGTCTATTGTTTGAACCCCAAGCATGAGTCAATGCTTGTATCAGCAACAACAATACTCCATGTAGGTCATTGTCTATATGTAGGAGGTAATGTTTGTGTGAGACAAGCACAATGCGTGCCTCAGCCTTTATAATTTCATTCATCCTCCAAGCAGTCAAGTGATTTCAGATAAGCAAACATTTCTTAAGTACTTGTAAACAAAAGAATTGAGGGAAGTGCTTGATCGGTGTTATGCCTTAGAATACCTCGCCGAATAGTGCTCTGAGGTATCTGATATCTGGATGTGACAGAATGCTTTCATCCATTGTTTCTAAAACAAAGTGTACTCTTTTGTGCTTTGTAGGATTGGGGTCTTAATCTTCGCTCCAGGAAGTCTTACTAGGTGCAGTGATTGTTTATTCACTAGTATATAACCACCTTATTTAATATGATTTAATCCTGGAGATTCCTGGGTCATAACAAGGCCAACAGATCAGTGTAAACACTGATGCAGATAGATCTTTGGGGTAACCTTTGTACTCCATTTCCTTTCTGAAATTTTTCACATTAGTGATGCATCAGGCAACCTGGTGTTGTTTTGTTCCACTGCTAGTCCTTATTCTAAAGGTGCGGAGCACAGGAATACGAGAGTTTTATAGATCAAAGCTGAAGGATATCAGCAGTGGGGAATCCTTTTTTAAAAAAGTATGGAGTCATGCACACGGGATTATAGAAAAGTTGGTATAGAAAGGTGAGAGCATAGTTTGTCTAATGGAGGGTGTTAAAGTGGTAGTATGGTATGGTGCTTAGAATGTGGGACTGGAAATACCAGGGCTCAAATCCCTATTTGACTGTCCTGCTCATTGGACAACCCAGTATATCTCAGTTTAACTTACTGCTAATGGATGTTGCGAGGATAAAATGGGAGGAAGGAAGAACTTTGGCACTATTGTGAGCTTCTTGGAGATGCATGAGATGAAATATAATTAACTGATTGACTGACCAACTGGGGAGATAAGGGAAGAACAAAGGCAGAGGCCAGTGGTTAGAACTATTTTGATGATGCACTTGGGCACCTCCATTGCCACTTGTGAGTTAGCTGGCGGGAGTCAAATATTTTTCACAGATATGAGATGCTTATTATGAGGAATAAGAAGTAGAGTTTGTATTATTGTCCTGCTTCCCTCAATTATAAGGAAGCTCAAAGCACCTTATAAACATCTTCCATTCTCCACTCCACAACAGACAACTAGTGAGGTAGGTGGGGTGGAGAGAGTTCTGAGAGAACTGTGACAAGCCCAAGGTCACCAATCAGACTTCATGTGGAGGTGTAGGGAATCAAACCCGGGGAATCAAACTTGGTTCCTCAAATTAGAGTCTATCGTTCTTAACCAGTACACCATGCTGGTGTTACACATGCATATGAACATTTGGTCAAATTATGAGAATACAAAAGTCACGGGAAAAGACAATAATGCTAGGAAAAGTTGAAAGCAGCAGGAAAAAAGGAAGACCCAGTATGAGATGGACTGACTCAGTCTAGGAAGCCACAACCCTCAGTTTGCAAGACCTGAGCAGGGTTGTTAACCATAGAATGTTTTGAGGTCATTAATTCAGAAGGTCACTTGAGGTCAGAAGTGACTTGACAGCACTTCACACACACAGAAATCACTATATTTATTTATTTATTTATTTATTTTATTGGATGTATATCCTGCCCTATATCCCAAAAGATATACGTCCTGAATGAGAGCAAACATTTGTCTGTGTTTGTGGTGACGCCAAGGCTGGTAAAGAAGGTAATCCAGCTGGCTAGGCATAGTTTAACAGCCAGGAGTGAGAACAGGGCATCTTTTTGATATGTGAGCAGGTTGGGTGAGCATGTTCTGATGGGCTTTTGCTGCCAAAATCCAATGTCCAGATTGGTCAGTATCTTCTCATACACATAGTGTGTGTGTGTGGGGTGTGTGTGTGTGTCCCTTCTCTGAATGTGTGTGTGTGTGCGAGGGACAGGGAGAGAGAGAGAGCATGGGAAAAGTGTGACCCTGCAAGGCTTAGCATCCACTTTATGCATAAAGCCATTTGAATCTCCCAGTGGCGAGTAGAAATGAGATAGTCAGGGTCTGTACGTTCCAATAGGTTAGCAATATTTTCATACTTCACTTCTATTATTAGTCTGCACACTAGTCCTGGAATCTGTATTTCCTCTAGAGGTTTATCAGTAGAAGCCTTCATTACTGTCCCCTCGCCTCTTACTCAGAAGCTGAGGCAGCCAATGCTCCTTCTGCCATCATTCTGCTGGTGAGACCTCAAAGAGTCCTGAAAGCCCTCTCAGACATGTGGATTTAGATTCATGATGTTTAAAGATGCCTGAGGAATGAGCAGCGAAGGTGCATTAGATGCTTTGGCTCAGTGGGTGAGGGTGGCACGAGGAGGGTGCCTGGGGTGGCACTTGACCTCAAGTGGCACTTCTGTCTTCTTTCCAGGAACAATAGTATCACAGTCAGTCAACACTTTATTCGCTAAAACCAAAGGTCACTGCAGAAAGGAAAATTCAACACACAAAAATAAATACAAGGTGAGGTTCAAAGCAGGAAATCAAATATACACAGCACAAATAACTACTGATCATGACGTTTAGCACCATTTTAGCCTGCTGGCTCTCTATACCAAGTGATCACCTTGACAAGAAATAGCAATAGACTTTACAAACTTGTCTTTCACATACTTTTTGAGCTGCCACCATATACAAAGCTGTCTTATAAGCAACATATTTATCAATGTCAGCTGGCAAATATAAGTAATCCTGTCAGAATTCATCTTTCCAGAGAAATTTCTAAAATGCTAAACAATAAACAATAGATAGGATTTTACATAAACCTGATATACCCTAGCTGCACTAACACCTCGAAAACTGTCAGGTGCCAAAACATCAAACTGACAGGAAAATTCTTTATGGAAGCGCATTTAGGACCAAACTAAATGTGATGCTAGGAGATCCATAAATGGGTCATTATATTAGGGGAGAGGGGGTTTATGCTTTCCCCAGTAGTTATTGAAAGACACCTCCTGCTATTGTTAGCTCTGGAAGAGGGGGGGGGGGGGAGACAGTGTTTGATATATTGATCCAAGGTGTTAACAGTCACAGATCTTTCCTGCATTCTCCTCCCTTCAGCTGTCAAAATTATCTGACATGCACATCATCATTAAGAACTCCATTGTCTGTAGAGAATAGGATGTTTTATTTGTTAATGTATGCTTACAATAAAATGAGATTTTTAATCTGTTTTAGTGATTGTAAATATTTGGTGGGGGTAGGATTCCAGATTAGCTATCCAGAAATTAAAAAGTCATAATTTAGGGTGTTTCTGTCCTATGTGTTTAAGTCTGTGGGCTGAGAAGTGCCTCTATAAACTGGGGTGCTGTGTGGCTTCTGGGCTGTATGGCTGTGTTAAAGATTTAATTTTTGATATTTAATGGCCAAGTGCTGACAATGTAGGGTGTAAGATTAATATTCATTGCAGAAGAAACTGGAAGTCTCTATGGAATAAGTACTTTATGATTTGGTCTTTGTATATGTTTTAGATTTTGATGTTACAATACAAAATAGAAACCAAATTGAAAAAAAAAAGAAAGCTTATAGCAAGAATAAAACTTTGTTGGTTTTAAAGACGCAAACTTTTTTCCTGCTGCTTCTGGCCAATGTGGCTACCCACCTGAATTTATGACAAATGTTGCTACCTTGAATGTAAAACATCGATCTTGATTAGATTAAAGGTAACCTGTTTTAACTATGCTGTTAGACTGAGGCTAGATTGGCCATAAAACAGCAGCTTTGTATGTTTCCTCTTTGGTGTTGTGTAGGAATGACAGCAGAGTGCACAGTGAGAAATATGACGAGTGCCACAATTGCAACACTGTTAGTCTTAGGGGCCTTACAATGTCATTCCTCAAGATATCACATAGACATGGCTTGGAATCTCAGAGTAAAAAAGAAAAGAAAAATGTCATAGGGAAGGCATGGAAGCAGCTCTGAAAAACAGCAACAATGCCAAACTGTGGATGAGATAATGATAACTGAACTTTTCTCCCTTGGGAGCAGCTGGGAACTTTGTGGGGTCAGGACTGGCTCAGGGGTTTATAAAGGGTTTTGTATGCAGCTGGGCTACTGAGGAGTCTAAACTAGTACCATGCAGATTTGGAGTGAAGGAAATAGATCTATTCAATGTGAAACAGACCTTTGCAAGAATGTCTCTATTAACTGGACAGCTGGATGTAAGATGAAATTTTTCATAAGCAAACGCAGGAGTGGTGCACATCAAGATAATAAGTCCATAACTTCCCATACACACTAATGGGAATGACATTGACTACAATTAGTCAAGGAAAAGATCTTGGGGTCACAGTGAAAGGCTCCATGAAATCATCATCTCAGTGTGTTGCAGCAGTGGGAAAGGCAAGTTCAATACTTGGTATTATTAGGGAAGGGACTGAATAGAAGTAAATTATTCTCTCTCAAAACAGAATTCTAGGTCATCCAATTAAATTGATTGTCAGAAGTTCCAAGAAAAATAAAAGAAGGCACATCTCCGCACAATGCATAATTATTTATGGCATTGATTCCCACACTTACGTTGTTATGGCTACTAACAGAGATGTTTTTAAAAATTGATTTGATAATTCATTGTACTGTCAATGGTTATTAGACATGACATGTAAGAATGAAGCCTCCATGCTGAGTGATGGTATATCTCTGGTTATGTGATGCTGTCTCCACCATCCTCACCAGTGGCAGCTGGTACTCATGGGGGGTGGGTGGGATGGAGGGCAAAATGGTCTGTGGTGGTACAAGCCATAATCAATATTTGGTAGAGTCAACAAGTTCTAGTTTTGTCCCCATCTTCCTCATTTGTAACACAGCAGAAAAAGGCAACCCTATGGCAATTGCAAACTAAGGACCAAACTAGATATGATAGCTGACATGGGCAGAATCTCTGGCCACCAATAACATTTTAGAGGAGAGTTTAACCATTTTAAAATTGCTGTGAGGGCCCATGCTGCCCCTCTGCACCTTTTAAAACACCAGCACAGAACTCTATGTATGTTTCAGCACTTTAGAAGGCTGGAGGGGACGGGGGGGAGAACCGATTTACTAATCTAGAGAACCAGATTTATGTCCTTACTCCTCCACATGAAGCCTGTTGGGTGACCTTGGGCCAGTCACAGACTCTCTCAGCCCCACCAACCTCACAAGGTATCTGTTGTGGCAACACATTCAGAAGGCATTCTAGAAACATTTCTCCAGTTGTACCAAAGGGGAATGCTGATTTCCTATACCAGTTGCAAATCAAGGACCAAACTACATATGATGGTGAGAAGGAAAGGAGTTTGTAAACTGTTTTGAGACTCCTTTTGGTTGAGAAAAGCTGGGTATAAATCCAACTTCTCTTCTTATCACGCAAGCCAGACAAGTAAGGTTCATAGGGCTAAGAAAACTATGGGCACTGCAGGTTACAATTTAATCACCTCTTTAAATCCCTAGCAGTGGTGGCGAACCTTTGGCACCTTTAAATCCCTAGCAGTGGTGGCGAACCCTGGCAGGGGCTGATGGGAATTGTAGTCCATAACATCTGGAGTGCCAAAGGTTCACCACCACAGCGGCCTAGTGCAAGAACTTATTTTCCTGTAAAGGAACAGAAGGCAGCATGATGCCGTGGGGAATTAGGAAAAATCCCTCCCTTATCTAAAATATTGAGTTTGGGGCAAATAACCCATGTGGAAATGGTCTAAAAGACAAGCTTCTTTCTTCCTTCTGCTGTTGCATGTGGATTAAGGTTCTTTGGTAACTAGCAGGAGACTTTGAGGCAGGGAGATGGGGAACACCACTGGCAATGATGTGATATCACTTCCAGAGAAAAATCAGAAGTGGCACCATGCCTCTCTAAGAATTCCAGAAACATTATGGTATGCTGACATCATGGTTACACCACTTCAGGGTATTTCCTGGAAGCAACATTACTCTATTTTTTGTTGTTGTTATTTGTACTTTTTGTTATGCTGCTTGCAGTATTGGTGGGAAATAGGAGCTGGTGGAAAATCCCCTATCCCCAAAAGGAGCTTGGCAGCCCTAATACCAATGAATTCTTCTTTTCTGGGTTTTTCCTGCTTGCTGAGAGAAAATGGCTGCCTTCTTCTAGGTTGAAAGAAGGGCGAAATGTCCTGAGCAAAATGAGCATGTGTGTGAAGAAAACAAACCTACCCCATATTCATTCTATTATTCTGAAGTAGGGAGAAATTAGGCCTCAAAAGGATAGCGCTTCAATTCTTCAGGATTCTGGTTACCAACCTGTAAACCTGGACATCTCCTGGAATCACAACTGATGTCCAATTGACGAAGATCAGCTCCTCTGGAGAAAAGGGCTGTTTAGGAAGGTGGACTATATGTCATTATACTGTGCTGAGATGTGCTGAGATCCCTCCCTTCCACAAAATCTTCCATTTCTAGGCTCCACCCCCAAATGGCTAGGAATATCCCATTCTGGAGTCAGCAACACGACCTAGTAGCTATAAAATGTTTCCATCTGCAATAGTCCATGATTGGTCAGATTTTTTCTTTGCCTCCCTGGAGAAACAGATTGTTGTGGCCACAGCTGCTTTTCATAGAGTGGCCATAGATTGTGCATTAGGCAAAGCTGGAAAACAGTGCTGTGTGTCCCAGAGGAAACCCTCAGCTAGCAACCACAGGCTAGGGTCAAGTAATATCTCTGAACTATGAATCTGCTCTTTCAAACCTCTTTAAAAAAACAAGCTGAATCTTCATTTCATGACTGCTCAATGCTATCTGAACAGTGAACTACTCTGTGATCTAATCTCTTTAATAGTATTAGTTTAAAAATGACTCGTGGATGGAACTTCCTTTCCTCTCTGTCTCCAGGGCCACAGATCAGTTGGCCATGAATCAAAACTTTATATGAAGGGAAGGGATGAGTGCATTTCTTATTTCCGTGGTAAGAACCAATCATAAACAGAACAATGACCAATAGGGAAGTAGTCTGTGCTTCATCTGACTGCTGAATGTTGGCTGGAGGTTGGCTATTACTTCAGGCAAACGCCTTACCCATTCCTCCTTAATGAGTAGAATAACCCATTGACAGCTGAGAATGAAGTTGGCCTCTGCAAGCAATGGTCTTTTAAATTCAGATTTAATGGAACAGTAATTGTGTTTATCGAATAAACACAAATGTCTGATTAAGATGATATGCACTCGGCTTCCACCGTCTAGTCAAAGCTTCTGCATACCTATTATATGCCTGTTAAGCTTCACTAAATGTATTTGCAATAACTACCCAGTATTTCCTTATTAAGCAATAAGGCTCTCTACTGAGTCTAAATTAAATCCATATGTGAAACACATAAAGCATTACTGGGAAACCACCACCCTGTCAGAACCAGTGGAAACAGAGAGAACTGAAGCCCACTTTACATCATACAAGGTTGTCTTATTTATAAACTTAGCATCAAGTGCATTAATCTTGTGTCAGCTATCTGAAGAACCACAGAATCTTTTACTAAAGAACATTGTTCAGCACCCACCAGTTTCTTTCAATCCCTTTAGATGAAGAGCCAATTCATGCATGCATTATATGCTTTTTGGATATTGATTAATCAAAACTTGCGCTAGCCAAAAAACTATTTGTTATGATAGCTGTTCATTTTTCAGTTCATATTGGTTAAGATGACAGCTAATAATATTTGGAAACAGTCTGGCAATTTGCTGCTTGGCTTAGAGTTCATAGAGGTCAGACAGACAGAACGAGAGAGAGAGAGTCTCAGCAGATATCTGACAGAAATATTTACTAATCAGCAGAGTTACACAGATCTTGGTATCAACAGAAATTGTACCTATGGACCTGTCTTTCCAAATTGTTTAGTTTCTACAGCTTTTTCTTCAAAAAGCCAGTAAATCCCATTTGTTAGCTACCTTCTGTGGGGCTGTTTTATACCCTGGTATGTGGGCTGCTGTGAAAACAGGAGAAGATATTGACAAATGCAATCAGCAGTGGTGCTGAAGAGGCGGACAGACAGGATGCATTCGCTCCTTGGAGTGGGACAGAGACAAAGTCATTGCTTGGAGGATGATCTTGTTCAGACTTGTTACTTTCCACTAAGAAGAGTATTACTCTACTAAAGTTTAATGTGATGCTACTAGTTGTCTTGTAGGGGAAATTTGTCATGTTTCTTCTGATGGCCATCTCTGCTTTTATGGCACAGGGGAAATGCTATGGCCCTGTGGAATGGGCACCCTATGGAGGTAAGTGAGGCCCCTCCTTGGAGGGCAGAACTTAATACTGGGCTTGGGCAGGCTGAGCTCGGTGTTCAACTGTGGGTGCTGCCTCCATTCTCTGCATGGAGATTGGAGACAGCACTTGCAGTTGAATGCTGGAGCCAGCAAGCCCAGTGTTAAACTGTCCATGCCACCTCCAATCAGCAGGCACCTGCATTTGAATGCTGAACCTGGCCAGGCCAAGCCCAGCATTGAACTGCAGGTGCCACCTCTGATGTGCAGAATTCAAAGAAAAAAAAAACCCTTAGCATTTTATGCCCATTGACTTCAATGAATTTCAAATAGCGTAACTCTGCTTAGGAGTGTGTGTTACAATGAAGGCCTAAGTAGATATATTCCAATCTAAGTCTATTGATGTCAACACATTTACAACAAAGCAATTCTGGATAGAACTGCACCTTGATGGGTTTATTTCAGCTGTTAGACAGGCAAAAACAGAGTTAAACATGTTTAAGACTGTTCCCATCAAAGGTCTTAGGCTTTATGTTGGAATGCAGATGTAACCTCTAACTGTGGGTTCTGTGGGGCAGAACTTGGAAGGAGTTGCAAAGAACTAAATTTAAAACAAAATGGTTTACTTTTCTTAACAAATAACACTTATTAAACATTAACATATAACATTAACACTTCACAGTCCTGTTGAGTTGCATTTCAAGTCCTTCTATTTACAGTCTTGTAATGCCAAGTCCAATTCTTCCTGCTGGTGGTTGGCTTATGAAGACTTCAGAGGCTTGGTGAACTGGATTCAAGATGATGAAGGTCCCCAAAAGAACTCCCATCAATTACATACACAGAAAGCCCTGAAACAATACATTCTAACATTTACAATACAGCAAAAATAAACAATTACCTTCCCATTAGTTCCCAATAACTTTGCAGTTATCTTAAACAAGGTGTTAAGAGCTTATAAAGAAATAAATTAAGGTCTCAACCTGGTAGCCTTGCTTCCTCCAACTTCATGAGTTTTTGCGGATTCCTGCTGCTTTGAGTCTCCACCCCTTTCTGGGTCAACCCATTCTGAACATAGGGGTTACACAGACAAAGTAGGAATTGATTTACATGGCATACATATGCCCAGAAGTGTCTTTAAGTAGCAGGCAAACGTGACTGTAGATATCAATGCCTTCATGTTCTCACACACGTATGTACAAACATAACACAATAGACTCATACTAATCTGCATGGACCCAACAGAGCGAGTAATAAATGCAAATAACCTGGCAAGTGTAACCCCTGTGTCAGAATGGGATGACCCAGAAAGGGGTGGAGTCTGAAAAGAAGCAGAATGCTGCAGAACTCATGAGGTTGGAGGAAGCAAGGCTACCAGGCTGGGACCTTGATTGATTTTATTAAGCCCTTAACACCTTGTTTAAGGGTTTTTTGTGTATGTAAATGGTGAGAGTTTTCTGGGAACCTTCATCATCTTGAATCCCGTTCACCAAGCCTTTGAAGTCTTCAAAACCAACCACCAGCAAAGAAGAATTGGACTTGGCAATATCAGTAGACTGTAAATATAAGGAATTGAAATGCAAACCTGAACAGGACCTTGAATTGTAAATGTTAAATGTTGATGTTTAATGTTATTTGTAAAGAGAAGTAAAGCTATTTTGTTTTAGAATTTGGTTCTTTGCAACTTCCAAGTCCCTTACAAAACTCACAAGCTGAGGCCCAAATTAGCTCAATAGCGATGGGGGCTTAAGGGGGGTGAGATTGCAAATATAAATTGCTTGCACAATGGAAGGTGTGCAATAGAAGTTGGGGTTTGATCCCCATAAAACTGTCTTGTTATGTGACATAAGTTCAAAGGGATGTTAATGAGGATATTCAGCATGCATTGTGAAACTTATGAGGTGCAGTGTAACTAAAAAAATGCACAGGATAAAGGGGCAGAGGGAAAGACGTATGTTGCTGTGTGAATTTAGAAACACACACCTTAATTCTGTTTGCAAGATAGTCCAACCAATGTATAAACTGTAAGTTACTGAAATGGGATGTAATCCCTAATGATGCAGAGTTTACAGCAGTTAGTTGGGAAAAGAAGCAAAACCTGTGCACAGAGGAGAAAAAGGAACACTATTTTGGCAGATTCCATGAAAGGAAGGGATTCCAGTTGCAACCTCTACCCCTTTTACCAGGCTCATCCCTCTGGATTGCATAGCTGCTAGAAAGAGTTTTGCCAAGCCTGCAGTACAACTAAGTTTCCAGCAGTATGAATCTGGAGTTGCAATTAAAAACACTTTTCACAGGTATTTTACCTAAACCAACGGAAATAGAATACTCCAGGTTTGGACGAGAGGTTCATTACAGAGAATTAATTGCAGATGACAGTGTTCCTAGAAAATATTAAAAGGAAGGAAAATTATAGAGAGCTTGCCTGCCTCCTGCATTGCCCACATAGCTTTGGGAGCCAGGGAAGGATGCTCACACAAACAATGTTTTTGCTATTTTGAAGTACATATGTAATGTGTCTCAGTTTCTGAACTGAAAGCTAAGTTTGCATAAGGACATATCCCAGCATATTAATAGAACCCCCATTGGCATATTTAAATCGGTTTAGTGGAACATGCTCTGGCTATGGAAGGAGGAGGAATTAGAAGAAGGAGGGATTGCTGATGAAGGGAAAGCTTAGGATTCTATGTTCCAGGAACCAATTCTTTGCAAAGGGATGCTGGCATGAAGCATTGTGCCAACCCTCCAAAATAAGGAACATAGAGTGCAGTAGTGAACGCTAAAAGAAGGTCAATATGTTTGCTCTCCCTTCATGCAGTTAGAGATCCTTGAGAAAAGAAATCTCTAGTAAACAGGAAGAAACTGAAACAGAGATGAGGGAGAAAAGGAAAACCTTCAACTAGAAATTGTGGGACTATTTGAGTAAAAGGAAATACAGAAAAGGCTGAAAAGAGTTAGGTACTGTAACAAAGAGATCAGACTGGAAATCTAAGTAATGCTTACAATCTGAGGAGGGAGGTGGCTAAATTGAGACACATACCCTTCATCAAAACGAGGGATTGTAGCAATTTCAAAGAAACCTCAGTTCTCCAGGGTCTGAGAGAAGAGAAAGGAGGAATGATGACCTCCTAAAGACCCAGTAAGGGTATGGTGCTTTAACTGTGGATTAAAGGGTCATGTTAAGCGTGAATGTGTCAATCAGCCAAATCAGAATTGGTTCATCAAATATTACTAAATACAGTTGGTAACCAAGAGAAAAAAATTGTTTTTTGAGATGGATTCCATCTAAAAACAGTACTCAACAAGTCAGTGGGCATCTGGAGAGAAGCAGACTATAGAGTATGGGTGGAAAGGAAACAATTACAAGGTTTGATAGGACTGCATTGCTATGACTGCTAGTATATAAGCTTGGATGGAGTGAGAGAATGCTGCTGTTTAATAGATACAGGTTCACAAGTGACATGCATTTGCTTAGAGACATTTTATAAAGCCCATTTATCTCATCATTGAACTACCACAGCCTAGCCATAGGGATCCTATTGGGAAATAGAAGGAGCAGGAGGTCAGACAAGGTGCCCTATTTGGGATTTATATTTCTAAATTGCACATTCCAATTAATACTGAAGGGTATAGAAGAGAATATGAAATTTTAGCTCTAGATTGTGCCCCAGACCAGCATGAGAATCAACAAGTTTCAATACATTGTTTTAATGTGTTAAGATGTGACTTATGCCAATATTGATTCAAATGGGATCCAGTTTGCAGCTACTTGAACTTACCACTATCATTGGAGGATAGAAGCTTGCAGCTATTATTTAGAGAGTCAAAGGAAGAAGGGTGAAGTGGAAGAGAGTGTAGAGGTATGAAGCTTGCAGGGTGGAGAGGAGCCTGTACATGTCCCAGCAGGAAGAGCATGCACAGTGACAGGTGTGTTGCAAACTTCACCACAGAAAATAGGAACAACAGTCCTTTTAGAAGACCCAGGAAGTGGCTTGGCTGGACCAGGAGGGTTATCCATCTTCCACAAATGAAGTAAAACCTATGGTATCAAATATGAGAATAGGGGTCTGTGTCAAGAATTTGACACAAAAGGATGTGTATTGAAGCCTCATACGGTAGTTGCTAAAGCTTCTGAAGTGCAGAGATGGATGACAAGAGCTCTAGCCCTGTGGGTTTGGACCTCACAAATATAAATGGAAATGAATTCCCAGTTTTAAATTTTGGAAAAAACTTCAGCACATTAAAATTAAGTCCAAGAACAGGGAAAAGAATTTCTAGCAGTGTAGCAACAAGTACCAAAGGGTCTTTGCAATGCATGATTTAGACCTTGGGAGGAGTTTCAGGTGTCACCCACAAAATTTATTTAAGAGTGATGTAGCCCTTTAGAGAGAGAACTAGGTGAGTTTCACCTACAGATTTTTTTTTTTTTGAAGACCTACTGAAGCAACATTTGGGGGGAGTTGGCTACACTAGGTGTAGTGGAAGGAAACCAACTTGAGTCCATATGCATCACCAATAGTATTGGTGGGAGAGAAAAAATGGGAGCTCTTAGGATAGTGGTGGACTATAGGAAATTAAATAATTTAACAGAAAAGGATGCTTACCCTCTATACCAAGGTAGAAGAAATTTTTTGCATTACTTACTACTTGCGGGATCACAGTGGTTCTCTGTCTTAGATTTAAAAGTGGATACTATCAAGGTGCCAATGGACCCAACAGATTGCCAAAAAGACAGCATTTTACCACCCCATTTGGTAATTGGCAGTTCAAGGAGAAATGATACCCCAAGGGTTAGCAATGCCCCCTCAACCCTTTCAGCAGAATGATGGAAAATGTGATGCAAGGCTTAAACCTTACTGAGAGCGAGTGCCTTTTAGATGATTTGATCATATTCTCTGCAACTAAAGAGAGCATGAAGAGCGTCTCCTCAAGGTTTTGCAAAGACTTCAGACATATGGATTAAAGTTGGCCCCTTCACAAATGTAAATTATTTCCAATCAATGGTGAAATATTTAGGTCATATCATATGTAGCCTCTGGAATCGAAAGCCAGACAAAAGAAAGACAGATACCATTACCACCTGGCGGTGCCTACAAACCTCAATTGAACTTCAGCGGAGATTTCTGTGGGTTTTGCTGAGATATTATAGGAGAGTTTGTGTCCAGGATATTCAATCATTGCTAAGCCATTAAATTCATTTACTAGCAAGGTAGTTCTAGAGAGTAAAAATAAAGTGAAACCAGTCCCTCAAAGAGACAAATGGGATGCTTAGGCTGTCAAGAGGAGCCTTTGAGACTTTAAAGTTAAAGTTATTACCGCACCAGTGGTAGGTTTTGACTGGAAGTTACCATATATGTACATCACGGATGCTAGTCTACCAGGAGTTAAGAGTGCAGCCCTATACCAAGTACAAAATAACTGTCTCCACGTGTCTCATACATTATGCCAGTAGAGAGTTTAAGCAGTAGTGAGCAGAATTATCAGTGCACAGGAAATTGGAGTTTTGGCATTAAAATGGGCAGTTCTAGCTGACAAGTTCCATGATTTTTGTATGGATCAGAGTTCAAGGTAATGACAATGATAGCAACCCACTGACTTATGTTCTAACTCTCTACCCAAATTAGATGCTGCAGGGCAGCAGGTGGAGTGTCAACATTATCTTTATATAATTTTTGAGGGAAATAGTCTACAGGTCTGGAAAAGCTAATATAGATGCTGACCTCACTTTCTAGGGAGACATAGAAGAGCTCTTACTGAGGATGAGGAAGGAGATAAGCAACTAGAAAAGAATTTCTACAAATGCTCACTCCTAAAAGATTCAACATGAAGTCCTAATGCACCTAAAGTCCTTGGGATGCTGAAGTCTGTAAAGGCAGTTATCCAAGGATTCATGAGTGTGCGCCCCAAACACCCAGTATTAGTGCCAAGATGTAATGAAGTTGGACCACAGTTATATTGAGACCTACCTTCCTCTGAGAACCCAGTATTCCAGAAGGAATTTTGCTGGAAATGAAGGATGTCATATTAAATCCCCTTCTGATCCAAAATGATGAGTTTCCTGACTGGAAGAAGTTGCAAAGAAGGGACAAATATATAGCTAGGAATAATACACTTTTTTTGGAGAGAAGGCATATAAAACCCACCTGGGATGAAGTAAGAAAGAGGAGTATAAGAAACTAGACTGTACTTGAGAGAGTGGCCTAACTTTTCCTGTTAAATGGAGTTCCTATATCCCGGAAGGTTCAGCGAAAAGGAGAAGATGTAAGAGCAACTTGTGATCCCTTACACTCATCGGAAGAGCTCTGGAGAGAGCATTCATGATGAAATGGGTCATTTTGGAATTGAAAGGAACTTTGGAATTGGCTAGGGATAGGAATTCTTCTACAGGCCTAAAATGGCACAAACTATATAGAACAGAAGTGCATGCAATTGTGCCAGGCAGCTGGCTGTAAAGAAGAAGGGAAAGCCGAGAGTAGAAAGAGCAGCTGAATTGTAAGTTAACATAAAAACATATGCTCCCTTTTAGAGGGATTGAAGTCTGTATAGATTTTTTAACTCTTGAACCACTGATGTCATAAATGGCACCAAAAATATTTTAGTAGATTACTGATCATTTTACCAAATATGCACAAAGCATACCCCACTCGAGATCAGAGCTGCAAGAACAGTAGCTACAACTCTCTGGGGAAAATTTTATATGCCATTATGGATTTCCTAAGAAGATTCCACAGTGTTGATCAAGGAGCAGCCTTTGAGTCGGAACTGGTTACAGAACTGAGTAAAATTGCAGGGGACTAAGAGTCCCATACAACACCATATCACCCAGAGAGGAAATCCTGTTGAGGAGGTTCAATCATTGCCCCTTTTGGACATGTGTTGGGCACATTAGAGGTAAATAAAGAAATCTAATTGGAGAAAGTACATAAAACCATTAGTTCATGTGCTTATAATTGTACCAAAAGCACGATACTACTGGAGAGATCCTCCTTATTTTTTTAATGTTTGGAAGACAACCATTTACTACCAATTGATTTGTGTTTCCGAGGATAAAATGGAAAGGAGCAAACAGCAAGTAACTCATTCAGAGACTATGTAAGAGACTTAAAAGCGCCCAGGCTTACGTTAATGCATATGATTTAGCCACTCAGGAAAGTGAAAAGCATCAACAAGCCAACAAAGCGAGAGATGGGATATGAGAGAGTCATCAAATCAACCATTTCAACAGGGAGACAGAGTGCTTCAGTTAAGTAACTTAAGCCCTGCGTGGAATGCAGAGAAATTAGCTGACCGATGGGAACCTGTTGTTGCACATAGTTCTGCAAGAGCAACCCTGATGGAAACCCTTCCCTGTATACAGAGAGTCCCAATCAGAAGATGGCTTAAAAGGTGTTGTTCGGAACTCTGCACCCCGGGATATGCTGAGACCATGTGGTTTTATTTCTTCCTCTGAGGGACATGGAGTGATTTGGAACAGTCAAGAGAGTCCTACAATGAGTGGCAGGACAGAGACAAAAGAGTTAGCTGATGTGAGACTCAGGTAGGAGGAGAAGATTTTGCATCCCACATCTAACTCTCTCTTTCCAGACCTCAATCCCATGGCAAGGGAATTCACACCAAGCTCCCCACCTCTGATGGGGAGGAGTTACTGCAGTCAGGAAATCCTTGCTAAGAGAAAGACAAAGGGAAAGAGAAGGTTGTGCTGTCCAGATTCACCAAATGTGGTTCCCATACCAGTACAGAAGGGAGTTATCTGGGGAAATTAGTAACCTACCCCTAGACCGCAAAGAGTTAGAACCCAGCCTACTAAAGTTAGCTGATTATGTTTCTAGAATTTTTTTCAATGGGGTTAATTGGAATCTACACTCCTACTGTAATATATCATTTGTTCAATCATTTCCAAAAGGAGTTAAAATTGTAAATACTGTCGGGACGACAGAATTTTAGTGGGGAGAATGCTTAACCCTGTGTCAGAATGGGATGAAGCCCAGAAAGGGGTGGAGTCTGAAAAGAAGCAGAGAGTGCTGCAGAGACTCATGAGGTTGGAGGGAAGCAAGGGCTACCAGGCTGGGACCTTGATTGATTTTTATTAAGCCCTTAACACACCTTGTTTAAGAGGTTTTTGTGTATGTAAATGGTAGAGGAGTTTTCTGGGAACCTTCATCCATCTTGAATCCACGATTCACCAAGCCTTTGAAGTCTTCAAAACCAACCACCAGCAAAGAAGAATTGGACTTGGCAATATCAGTAGACTGTAAATATAAGGACTTGAAATGCAAACCTGAGCAGGACCTTGAATTGTAAATGTTAAATGTTGATGTTTAATGTTATTTGTAAAGAGAAGTAAACTGTTTTGTTTAAATTTGGTTCTTTGCAACTCCTTCCAAGTACTGCCCCACAGAACCCACAAGCTGAGGTTACACAAGCACTACTAAATTTCTGTTGCTCATCAATAATGCACTGCTAAAATGTTTGTAATCAAATCTTCTTCTGGATACACCATAGGAAGCTGTAACTGCTACTCTGCGCCACCTGATATCTTCATTCAAAAGGATGTTAAGGAAAGGACTCACTTTAACCCATGGAGATATTTTTAGAGGTTTGCCAAGTTGGTCTGCAGTAGAACAGCTAGGCCCTTTCTGCACATATCTTTTAAAACATTTTGAGGCAGGAAATAAAACATTTCCTCCATGGAGTTCTGCATTGCTTTCCCCCCCTTACATCTTGAAAACATTTTATATTTTAAATGAATCCCCTTTTTAAAAAATTAGTTGATCTGACACATTTTCAAAATGTGCAATCTATTTACTGTGTTTTCCACACCTCTGTGCTGTTCCCAAACTTCATCCTTGGTGCCATGTTATCATGTCACTGTACTCATTCTGTTCCCCCTCACCCGTATATTGTCTTAATTTCTCTTTGTTTTATTTTATTTTGAGGGTATAATCCTCGAAGCATCGATTAAATGAGATATAGTGGCTTGAAGTTGGGAAGCACTGAAGCATCAATTCAACAAATAAGTTAAAGGAAAAAACACATGATGGCAGCCATGATGAGTTTTGAGGGGTGAGTGCGGACAAGCATCATGGTAAGGGTTTTTTGTTTTTAGTGAACTCGATACAAATTCAGTAGCACCTTCGAGACCAACAAGATTTTCAGGGTATGAACTCCCAACAGGATATGAACTTCTGACAGAGTAAAGCTCACATCTGACAAGGGGAGCTTTGATTCTCAGAAACTCATAGCCTGAAACCTTGTTGGTCTCAAAGGTGCTACTCGACTCATCTATCATTAATCCAAGAACTCTGGCTCCAATCCACAAGGGTCATAAACAGTAGGAAAAGGTGTGTGTATTTTTGGGATGGGAGAGCTGGATTCCCACACTACACCAGCCCCAAAATAAGCTCCCTGTCATGGTCAAAGCTGGATGCTACCAAAATGCAGGATCATACCTCCTTAGGCAGCCAAGCCAAAGCTGTGAGCAGGAGCTTTCTTTTACTTCCAGGTCACCTTTGTTGGTTTAGAGTTCACCATAAAGAAATCACTCAGGTGTGTCTGGAGATAGGGGACTGATTCATAGCATGGAGTAAGGAGGTGGTCAGTGCCAATAAACTCCTATCTTGGCACTTCTTACTTTCTTAAAAGGTTTAAAGAAAACTCCTAATAGGATCAAAGGAAAATGATCAATTAATATTTAACTGTCTTCCTGTTGCTCAGCTTGACCGTTGGATTCATTCATAACTTTCTTCATTCCATGTTGTCCTGATTTGCCTGCTGTTTCTTTATACTGGGAAGTAGTTTTTTCCCCTTTGATGCAAACATCACAGAAATAAAAATACATAAGTGGCATTGGTGTTTGTTGGAAGGGAGGTAGATTTTTGTCATGATCTGTCCAGTTCTGGTTTAATCCTGCCATATCTCCTGGGTGGGACATAGGATTTTCCTGTCCCATCTGCTTTTGTTTTAGTTTCATTTTCCAGGGAAAGCCTAATCTGCTTGTTAGACACCTGCTAGCTGTTGCCCTCCACAGCACTGGGGGTGTGAGTTGTTTTGGGACTGGAGGAGATCCAACCCTTCTTGAGAACTGGTATTCAAGAATGGTGTTGTGTGATGTAGTGGGGTATGATGTGGGGCATAATGGAAGGTGATTTGGTGCTTAAACTTTAGTTCTGGCAATGTAAGTCTAAATGTTTTTCCCTGATGCTGTTTCATAATAAAGAAATCATCTGAATACAGAGTCTTGTTATTAAACAGTCCAGGGGCATGACAATTTTACTGAGGATTGTTAGTGAACAGGCTGGGGTGACTAATTCTGTTTTACACTATGAAGTATTTTGCAGAAACTGGCATGAATGGGAGACAAAGCTCTCTTTGCACCTAAAAATAAACTGGCTAATTGAGTTTCACTGCATTGCTTTTACAATTTGTTATAAAAGGGGGGGGGGAGGTCATCTGTTCTTCTTAGTACAATTTTCTGTCTTGAAAGGCCTGGACAATTACTGAACACTTACGTTTTTCACCACTGCATGTGCGCTTCCTCTTTAAAAAAATCTTTGAACAGTGCAGTGCCAGCTTCAACTTAATAGGAAAGGATGGATGTTTGCACTTTGCTGGGAGGTTGCATGTTCTGAAGTTTCCACTTGTATCACAAAGAATATAATTGAAAAAAATCATGAATGTGTGAACAAAGCTTTTCAAATTTCAAGGAAGGTTGATAGCTAGTTTAAAAAAGAAGGAATAAAGGAATAAAGAAATCTGTTTTTTACCCACTTTCTTTCTCTGGATGCTGATTTTCCATCTTGGCACTCAACAGACATCTTGGCCTTTCCTACATGCACAGCTTACCACAGCTTTTCCCAGTGATTAAACCTTATGTCTTGGAAACATTTTCTGTGAATTGCTCTCTACCTTAATATTACATTGGTATTTGTATGTGAAATTAACAACCCTAATCCAGTCACCCATGCTAGTTTGTATCCATGCTTGAAGTTAAGATTGCAAATTCTATGTAAAATTGACAGAGCTGATTCAATTGACCATGTTATTTTGCATCTCTGCTTGAAGTTATGCTTGTAAAATTTGCAAAGCTGAACCAATCAACCATTCTAGTTTGTATCTCTACCTCAATGTTACATTGCTAGTTTGACATGACAAAAGAGAATTTTCATTTAAAATTCCTTTTGAAAATGGAGGAGGAAGAGGCAGAGAAAATGGCTGAAAAGGTTTGGAACTGTGTACAAATGGAACCAAAAAAACACTACTGGAGCTGGCACCATTACCTGAATGAACAGAAACATGTAGCCCCTCCCCCACAAATAACCATATTTTTCAGTGAAATCAGAGCTGCAATAACACATGGTGGCTACTGTGGCTGTCTCTTATCAATTTCCTTTTGCAAGAGCAATTTTCCCAGTCAATTTTACTTGTTTCTCACTGTGTACACGGTGCATTCTCACCTTAACATTACACTGCTAATTCAAGAAGGAATTCATAAAATGACTGAGAAAATGGACCTGGTTTGTGTCTATGCCCTAACATTACACCACTAATATAATGTAACAGGGGGGGGGGGGATAAAAGTTTCTTTCAAAAACAGAGGATCAGGGAGAAGAAAATGGCTGAATGAGAATTTGGGCAACTATACAGGGACATGGATAAGGGCCAGGTGTTTGATGGGGCAGAGAAATAAAAGACCATTTCAACATCATTGTGATCTCAAGAGAAGCTGGCTTGGAAATGAATAGAAATATCACAATAAAAGTGCTTGGGAAAACAGCAGAGGAAAAATAAAAGGGAGATGTTTCTGGAACCAAATGAAGGCAAAAATGTGCAGAATTCAAAGGAACAAAACAGCATTTGGCAGCAAAATACATTGTAAACAACTTGTGTGGTAAAGATCATTGATAAACTTGTGTAATAAAGATCATTGGTAAAGATCATTGATAAGGTAACAATGATCAGGTAAACCATGAAAACTGTCAGAAACCAAGATGTAACCTCACTTACTGGTTGCCCATCTAAACTAAGCTAGTCAATGTTGAAGAAAATAAACATTTTATATATTTCTTGTTGTACTCTTCATTGCATTCTTGGGAAGGGGAATCTGTGAACATGTCCAATTGAATTGAAAATGAAATGTATCTTTCCAAGTATTTACTTCAAACTAGTTTCAAATATGCTTGCTCCAATGAGATTCCTACTTGAACAGAGCAGGTGACAGCAGGTACAGTTTTTAGCCCCTTCCATATAGGAGGAGGAGGAGTTTTGGATTTATATCCCTATTTTCTCTCCTGTAGGAGACTCAAAGGGGCTTACAATCTCCTTGCCCTTCCCCACTCACAACAAACACCCTGTGAGGTGGGTGGGGCTGAGAGAGCTCCGAAAAGCTGTGACTAGCCCAAGGTCACCCAGCTGGCGTGTGTGGGAGTGCAAGGCTAATCTGAATTCCCCAGATAAGCCTCCACAACTCAAGCGGCAGAGCTGGGAATCAAACCCGGTTCCTCCAGATCAGAGTGCACCTGCTCTTAGCCACTATGCCACTGCTGCTATATAGATAGCCATTTCTAGCAGCAGATTTTTACCAAATCCAGTTTTGTGGTTGGCGCTTCAGTAACTGTGATATAGTTCAACATACCTCCCCACAAAATTGGAAATATATTAAAAGTACCAATTCAAACAATTATTTCTACCATTTGGGAACAGTTGGAAATCTTCCAGTTTGACCAATAGTTTGGTACCCTCATGTCTGGGATCATTTTCCTAGTCAGTAAAGGGGGTGGGAGTATTTGGCAATTACAGAGCAGATGTGTGCTTGAGAAGAGTGTTGTCCAACTGTTGTATTTGACAATTACAGAGTAGATGTGTGCTTGAGAAGACTGTTGTCCAACCAGAGCTGTTCACCTATATTTGTGCCCAACATGGTACTGTTGTCCAACCAGAGCTGTTCACCTATATTTGTGCCCAACATGGTACAAAACATCTTGACATTGCAACTTTTTGTGATCTGTTCAGTATCACACTGGCAATCAGGATTTCAGGTTCTATATAAGGATAATGTTTATTTGTCTGAGCTATTCTGTTATCTGGGATTCTGCACATACTGGGCAGGCATGAGAAGAGCTTTGCTTTACTAGAAACAAAGCAGGACATGTTGTGGATGGGAAATAGAAGCAGAGGGTATGGCTTCACTCCACACAATGTGTCAGAAGCACCTCTCATCTTGACTGACTGCCCTGCAGGAGGCAGAGATATAGGAGTTGCTTCCATATGTTGGTAGATGGGAATGACATCTGGAAGCAGGTAGTCATAGGATCATTCAAGATGGCTTGGCAGTGCTAGCCAGCACTCATATCCTTGAACTGACAGAAGGGCTAATAATGCATAAGGTGGCTGCTGGGTGGTGGGAGTGAATGTCCATTGCAGCAAGATTTCTTGTACCGACATATTTTCTCAAGTCCTGCATCCACTTTTTTTGGCAATATGTTTTTATTTCAACATTCACAAAATACAATGCATAAACAGATAGAGAAATTTCAATCTAATATTTACATTATAAGTAAAGACAAACAATTAAATAAATAAACCAAAAAAGGAAAATAAATAACAGTAAAAAAATAAAGAGAAGATGATAATAATAATAACAGTAATAATAGTAATAGTAATAATAATATTAAAAGAAACAAAATAATAAAAATAATAAAAGAAAAAACAAATGCGAAATTATGTACCATACATAGTTACATGGTTATATTCATATTTTCCTTTTATATAAGTTATCCAGTTTCTCCATTCCTCCCTAAAATCAGAGTCCAATTTATAATCCATATAGCTTGAAAGCTTGGTGGTTCTAACAATATTTATAACCTAATGTTGCCATTCTGTAATTGATGGAGTTTTCTTGACTCTCCAATATTTAGCCCAAAGTATCCTAGCTGTTGTTGACAAATATATAAGCAGCATAGCTTTATCTTTATCTATATTTTTATCAACAGTTCCAATTGATATATCTCGGGGTTTATTCTCAAATCTCAAATTTAGTATTATCAATATTTCTTTATGTATGGTTTCCCATTTTTTTTAGCTTTAACACAACTCCACCACTGATAGAAAAAGGTACCCAGATGTTTCTCGCATTTCCAGCAAAGCGTTTCTTTCCTTCCCATAGGAATTTAGATAAATCAGTTTGCCACTGTTTGAACACTTTATCTGATGCAGTAATGGGGAGACATTGAAACAAGAGTGATATTTTTGGGAGAATGTTCATTTTGATTGAAGATGTCTTACCCATAAAAGGTAAATTCAGTTTTCCCCATCTTTTAAAGTCTTGTTTGATCATGTTCCACTTTTTAATATAATTATTTTAAAATAATGAAAGACTTGAAGGTGATATATTTATATCAAGATATTCTACATTGGATGTCACTTGAAATCCCAATAAATTTGCCAGTTGATGACTATTATTAGCCTCTATGTTCTTAAAAAAAAAGATTTATTTTCATTTATTTTCAGTCCAGATATACTCTCAAATGTATATAATATATCTTTAACTGTGTTAACTGAATCCAAAGGGTCTTCTAGAATAAGTACAAGGTCATCTGCATAAGCCCCACATCCCTATTCTCTTCACAGCCAGTGAGACTACTTGTAGCATGATTTTAATTTTGCTTTCCTGCCAGAAGGGGCAGATTTGCCAATGAGCACAGCTTTGCCCTGGACATCTTCCCTCTACCCATGGCCAGCCTATCTAGCTCCACCCTTCCTACTCTCTCACACTGCATGCCTTCCCCTTCGCCCTCCCCTTCCATGTTGCTAGCTCACTGAAAAGTCAAAGAAAAGATGCTCACTCCCACGGGCTTAGCCAAAACACACCGGCCTCCACATTCTCATGTTGATATATTGAGATGTCGATCTAATAAGAACAGACAGTGCTTGGAAATAACAAGGTTCTCTGTCCTTCCACTGCAGCAACCACATCAGGAAGTGGGGTGGGGGTAAGGAGAGAATATTGGTTATAGCACAATGTTCCCTTCTTTGGCAGCATGTGGTCCAGGGAATTGCTTTGTTCTTTCATTTGGGGTGGATTATTTTTGGAACAGTAATATCGATAAATGTGCAGTAAAGACTAAGCCAGCAATTGTGACTACTGGGTGTAATGATATCTGTGCCTTTAAGAATAAGTGCCTTTAAGATCTGTGTCTTTAAAAATAAGTTGATGGGTGGAGTTAAGGGAACCAGGCTTGGGAGAGTTCTCTACAGAAAAACTTCACACCCAGGAAAGAGTGCCTCCTCGTGTGTAAACAGAGACACTCAAGGAGATTCACTACAAGCCCACTGCTCACTGAAGAGTGCCAAGGTAAGTGTTCCATGCATAATCAGCTAAGGATTTTGCTTGCAAAATTTCTGTCAGAGACTCCCCTTCCATATTCAAAAACCACCACTTTAGATGAACATTTTGAAAAAGCAGCCCAAGTCCCCATATTGAGATCAGTGCTTATACTAGTTTCTTGATGGTGACATTAGCACCAAGTGACCTTTGCCTCCTAGTCCACTGTTGCTTTGAAATTAATCAGTGTGACCAGATTAATCTTTAATCAGCAATAACAGCTGGCTTTGTTTTTGACTTGACATCAGAGCCTGTGTTTAATGGGGGGTTGGTGGGAATGATTTCTTTCTTACCAAGAAATTTACATGTAGAATGACAGCTCAACAGACAAAGCAGGACACTTTGTGTTTCAAAGGTGGTGGGAGAGGGGTTTGCTGACTAGTAGAGCTTATGTAAATAAATGTCAGTGGTCACTGTCAGTCTGCAAGAGAGATAACATAATATGGTTTACAAAACTGTATACTTTGCTATCAGTGTAAAACTCCTTAAGAAAAATGAAAGCTTTTGTTTTATGAAATTATTGTCTACTTTATGAAACAATAAAATAATTTAAATTCAAAGCTGGGGTGGCTGAGGCAGATATCAAGGAGCACGAATAAACCACACTTAAATCGTCCCCCTTACTCATTCTAGTAGGTGAGATTATCAGACATGTTTAGTTCTGAAATACTCTCGCACTGGAAAAGACAATAATGCCAGAAAAAGTTAAATGAACAGAGGAAGACCCAGCATCAGATGGATTGACTGTGTAAAGAAAGCCATGGCCCTCTGTTTCCAAGACCTGATCAAGAATATTAATGAAAGGAGGTTTTGGAGAACATTAATTCATAAGGTTGCCAAGAGTTGGAAGTGACTTCACCACACGTATTACACCGAGAGAGCGAGAGCTCTACGCTTGCCTACTCCTCCCACCCTACCTCAGGAATGATAACTCATCCCCAGGCTACAGAGTTTAGTGCCCTTGGAGAAAATGGCTACTTTGGAGGGTAGACTTTATTGAATTCCATTTTGTTGAGGACCTTCTTCTCCTCAAATCCCACCTTTCCCAGGACTCCAACCCCAAATCTCCAGGAAGTTTTCTGCAGCATGGGCAGTCAGCAGGTCCTCTGCCTGGAGTCAAAAACTGCTGTTGGTGGCTGAGTAGTACAACAGGGAGCCAACCAAGAAGGGTGCCAATGATGACAGGGCCAGGGTGCAGCAAGTACATGTGAGAGCCATGATCCCTGGGGCCCTCTGACCTTTGTGCTGAGCCGCTTGAGTTTGGCAGGGCCCCTGGGGACTTAGTGGCACCTGGGTGAGCTGGTGCACAGCCAAGTTCTACAGCCAACCTACTGGGTTCGCTGCTGTGGGAGGCAGCCAAACTGGCCTTGCTAGAGGCCAAGTAGGAAGTGGCATAGCTACAGTTGGGGGTGATGACACAATGAGCCTGTGACTGGCAGCAGCTAGCCCTGCACAAGGTGCTTCAGGTGGCCTCCTCCCCTCCGTGGCCCATGTCACCCCCACTCTCCCATCACCTTCTTTTTTCCCCCACTCCAGGCACCTGCCACCCTTTCCTTCCCACCTAGACCCAGCCCTGCTTCAAGGGTTAGTTTTACTTTTCAGTTAATGACATCAGGATTCTGGCCTGAATTATAACAAGACGTTTCTGTTCGCCACAAATATTCTAGAAGGGCTGAAATGCTGAAAAGAAAAGCTTAACTTAGCGAGATTGTCATGGAGACCATGTCTGCATGCAACACCCCTGGCTGCTGCCGACCGAGAGGCAGACTCTGAAGAATGTGCAGCAATACCATGGAAACCCTGGAATACATCGCCATGTTTCTAAGCAGGCTGCCTGGTATGTTTCCTAAGCTCCCAGTAACCTTTTCACGAACCCCAATAACCTCCCACTGGTTTCAGCAGTATTATTCTGGAGTTGTGCCATCACTTGGACTATTGGAAGATGACCCTCTTCATTTTTAATGAATCCCTTGATAAAAAGAATTTCAGTGTGCCTGCATTTTTATGAAAGCAGAGCAAAGCATGGCACGCAGAATTCAATCTCCCATTGGAGATAAAGCGTGTTCATTTACCAGCTCAGAAAATCAATACCTGTGATTTGATATGAGCATTTATATTCACTTAACTCTTTTCTATCACAGAGGCATGCAGAGAAGATCAGAGGAGCTTTATTTAATACAGCAGAATTTGTGTGAAGTGGTGCAAAGAAAATGGCATTTTTCCAATCTGCAGGAATTAATTCTTCTTGCCAGCAACCCCCATCCCAACATATATTCATGCACACATACATTACTTCTTCCGTTGAACATATATGTGTAAGCACAAACTTACGAAGCATGACTGGAAACAGTGCAAGACTGGAACTGAGCAAAAGCTATTTATCTCATGTTGTGTTCCTTTTCAGGAGCATTAAAAAAATACTGTTTGTTTTGGGCAGCGTGTAGGGCTCATTGTGAACACTGTAGTTCCCAGTGCCATTTTGCTCTTGCTCATTTGACCAGAGTGTTATTTTACTTTATAGGCTGCGATGACCAGAATGATGATATAGATGACATCATGATACGGTGTATGATTATATCACAGATGCTCACAAACAGGCTGAATACTGGCTGGTTCGGCTCCTGCTGTATTTGCAAGTTGTGGTCACTGAGCAGATTTTTCAACTAGAGGTTTGGCTGTTCACAAACAACTTGATCTTGTTTGTTAGGTTGTATTTTGGTGGTTATACAGTACAGCATAGCTCAACTGTCAGTATTTCCTCATGTGTGTTTCGAACAGTATGGTAGGAGGAAAAGAGGAAGCGTGATGTAGTGATGTAGAACAGGTGGACTCCAGTCTGGGGAAGCAGGTTTGGTTCCCCACTCTTCCAAATGAGTGGTGGACTCCTAATCTGGTGAACCAGGTTTGTTTCCTCACTCCTACACATGAAATCTGCTGGGTGACCTTGTGCTAGTCACCATTCTCTCAGCCCCCCCCCCTCCTCACAAGGTGTCTGTTGTGTGGAGAGGAAGGGAAAGAGTTTGTAAGCTGATTGAGATTCCTTACAGTTGAGAAAAGTGGGGTAAAAATCCAAACTCTTCTTCTTCAAAAGTTCTTCCATTCCACATAAATTTGTCATTACTGCTCAGTAGCCAATTGTCTAAATAAACAGGAAACAAATTAATTGGACTGCCAGTGATTATAAACACAGACTGTTTTTTAAAAAAGTGGTACTGTTCACCGTTCATGCAAGTCTATGTTATAATTTAAATTGTTTCAAGTATGCACATTTTTGAAAAGATTTGTGGGAGTTGTGGTTCCTTTCCCTTGTGTCATTTAATTACCTAACCCAACCATCCATGATCCAGAGGGAGACACAATTTCATCTATTGTGCAGATGCAAAAGCAGCTTGCAAGGAGGAAAGAAACAGACCCAAAATGTTGCAGCTACAACACAGCCACAATGCTGTTGGGCAGCTGCTCACAAGTGATCACAGCTGTCGCAATTTATTCTTCTGCCAAACCTAGTTGCCACCACATTCATGGCAATCCTAGTCCCCACAGCCAATCAGATTAAATGGCAATACGGCTGAGTACAGTAAGGACAAAGTGGAAGAAGAATGTTGTCAGCAGAAAATTAAAGAATATTTGGTTAGACAAGACTACGCAAGTTGTCACAAACAGGTCTCTGCAGAGGTGACATACAAATAATCAAAATAAATTAATAGGGCTGACATAAAATAAAGGGAGCATTGAGTGTGGATTTTCTCCCCTCTGACATGTGCTCCTTTTCAGTGATTTTTTTGGGATGGGAAAGCTCCATGACATACATTACCTGGCATGGCGTCCCTCCTACACACATTTAGGCATTGATCAGCATGGTACTCCTGTCACAAATGTAGGTGGTGCCTCCATTACCACACATTCCAGAGTTGCCTTTTCACGGTGCCTTCAATATTTAGCATTCAGATGGCACTCCAGAGACATCTCTTGGCAGCCCCTCTTGGTTATTATTTACTTACAAAATTTATACACCCTCTTTTTTATACCCTGACCAGAGCTACCAAGGCTCTAGTTTTGGTGCTCATTTATTTAAAAATCCGTCTTCTTCTTAGTTATGAAGACATCTTCATGCATCTAAGGAGATCTGACTATGTTACAGATGTGACTGCAGCTAGGAAGCAGGTCAGCATTTAAAAAGACAAACTAATAAATGGGGCTGAAGTTGCAGTCAGTGGGGGCACTGAACAGGAGTGGAGCAGCATGAAGCATTGGTGGGTCTTCTGGTAAATATTTGCAGTTTCTCAGGCACCTGCCCCCACACGCTTTTGTGCTGAAAAAGTTCATCCTGGGGCATTTGGCTCTGCCTTATTATGTTCAAATGGAACACCACAAGCTCAGGTCAAAATCATGAAATTCTGACAAAGGACTATGTTCTAATGGACCTCAGCTGGTATGTACAGAAGAATCACCTCCAGCTATTAAAATTCTGTTCTTTGGCACAACAAATCTTTTTTTTAAAGAAAAGGTCTTAATATATTAGGAAATCTTAACAAAGAAAGCCAACATTCCATTAGAACCGCAGATGCTCGATTCACAAGCATTGCTACCTACATACCTTTACACCAAGTAAGCAATTAAACAACATCGAGGCCCAGCAAGTGGTCTGCTCCATGCAAATTTCCAGATGCTATAATAGTTAAGGCAAGTAATAACAGAAGCAATGGATGTTCTCACACAGAGGGAAACATTGATTATGGACAAAAAACCCACCTCTCATCTGTTGGAGAGAGACATCTCTAAAAGTGATTACTCCATCCCTGACCTTGGTCCTTGTCCTCAAAATGGATGTAAATCTGCTAGGAGCAAAACATGCATAACTAAGTGGCAGTCTGGAAACAAAAGACTGAAATAGAATGCTTAGCATTTTGCCTTACATGGCATGTTTGTTTTCTCCTGCTGGTTAACCTATTGTCAGCAAGGGCAAAGTATGCCAAGGGGTTGCTATAATGAGCTACTTAGTGCTGGGGGATTAACAGCTAGCTGGTTTTGTATGGGTGTCCAGGGTTAAACTCTAGCTACCACCTTCTCTTTGCAGAAGAATTTAGTGAACTTGAAATCTTGCACCCAGCTCACAGGGTGTTTGTTGTGGGGGGGAGGGATAGGAGATTGTAAGCCCCTTTGAGTGTTCTTATGGGAGAGAAAGGGGGATATAAATCCAAACTACGCTTCCTCTTCCTCTTCATGTCTAGGGTTGCTACCTTCTGCCCCTATATCCCCTTATGGGGTCTTGTTATTTTCTCCCTTCTTCATTTGTTTCATGGGATGCATAGAGACATGCTTGCCACAGAAGATACAGGCAAGATGTTGTTCCCTGAAGTGGTGGTGGTGGGGGGGGGTCTGCCCCTTTTAGAGTTGGGGAGTTAGTGGGAGCAGACTTTTGGCTTAGCAAGGGGTTGAGCAATCTCAGAATCTTGGTTGCCAACTTTTAAGGAGAGTTGCTTAAGCCAGAAATCTGCAGGAAAGCAAATAAAGTTTTATTTATTTCATTTTATTAAATTTATATTAAAAGAAAACAATAAAAATACAAGCACACAATAATTAAGTTGCAGAACACATACCCAGTCCTAGGATATATATAGAGTTGAGTGGATAGGTTTGGAAGACCAGAGGAATTCAGGATGGGTTATACTACCTTATATAAAAAAGGAGTCTGGAAAAGCTGAGTCCCAGTGCTCACACTGAGCTTCAAGAAGGCAGGAGAGACAGTAGATGGCATGCAGTGCAATTGAACAAAAGCCTAGCTCAGAAGTAATGGGCCCTGAGTGCTGAGAGAGGGGCTATTTTATAGGGAAGATTGGGCCCTCTAGTCATTCTAAGAGACCCTTAACCCAAGGCAAAGGGAAGCCTTGTCTTTCTGGTAAGTGACAAGAGGTGGGCATTAAGTATTCAGTCATTAATCTAATGGGTTGAGCACCTGTCTTAAGTGGCTAAACTGAGAGTGTCCAAAAGGGGGAAGGTAGCTGATTAAATCACAACTGTAAAACAATGTCAATGAAAATAAGGTGGTCATTAGAGAAAAGTTAGTCCGAGGAAGAAATTAAGATTAGTGTTGTACTATCAGGAAACAAGGACCTACGTAAGGTGGGTTTCTTGGGTTCAACCCCCCCATTACATAACCGAAGCTCCACCCCTGTTTGTGGGTTTTTTGTATTTTTAGTGTTTTTTCATTTTTTTGGCCTGCAGGGGGCGCTGGTTTTAGACTAGCAGCCCCAAAATTTCAGGGATTTGTTGGAAGACTCTCCTGATGATATCACCCAGGTTTGGTGAGGTTTGGTTCAAGGGGTCCAAAGTTATGGGCTCCCAAAAGGGGTGCCCCATCCCCCACTGTTTCCAATGGGAGTAATATGAGATGGGGGCTACACATTTGAGGATACATAACTTTGGCTCCCATAAACCAAACTTCTCCAAACTTTGGTGGTATCATCAGGAGATTCTCCTACTAATACCACCCAGGTTTTGTGAAGTTTGGTCAAGGAGGTCCAAAGCTACGGACTCCCAAAAGAGGTGCCCTCATCCTCCATTGTTTCCAATGGGAGCTAATAGGAGATGAGGGCTACACATTTGAGGGTCCATAGCTTTGGCCCCTATGAACGAAACTTCACCAAACCTGGGTGGTATAAGCAGGAGGGTCTCCAAAAGATACCCTGACATTTTGGTGCTGCTAGCTTAACAGTTGCACCCCTGACAGTAGGCGCCCTCCAAATTTCCCCCAGATTCTCCCTTTAAATCCACCCCCTTCGGCATGGATTTAAAGGGAGAATCTGAGGTCCCCAGTTTAAACATTGAAAGTTACGCTGTTTAAGGGTGGGGGATAATCCACCCCAAAACAGCATCACTTTAAATTTTGTTTTAACTGGGGACCCCAGATTCTCCCTTTAAGGTGGATTTAAAAGGAGAATCTGGGCTTAGTTTAAACGCCATTGAAAGTGATGCTGTTTGGGGGTGGATTCCAGCATCACAGTGGCTACCCGTTGGGGGGGGAGGGGGCACAAAACTCGGATTTTTTCACCAGTCTCCATTTTTCTCAGCTACACCTCTGTCCAGAGTGGAGGGCAGAAGGGACTGCTGGCTGGGATCCCAGCTGGTGTGGGGGAAGGGGAGTTTGCCACCCCTGGCCTCGGAGAGCTGCTTTTATAAGCACTGAAGCTAGGGGCGGGGCTTGGGGAGGCATGGCCATGCCCCCAGGGGTGGGTGGGTGGTGGCCCCGTTCTAGAACCCCCCCATAAAAAATCTATACCTACATCCCTGACAGGAACACTTGGGAGTAAACACATTTTGTATGCCATTAAAGGTTGAATTGAATTGAATTGAGTGAGTAAACACATTAGCACATTATTTGTCTTAGAGAAGTAAATAGACTGGCCTGGAGGTATTGTTTTACCTTAATCTTTTTAGGAAGGGCATGATGCAGGTATTTTGTAAGGCAAATATGGGTGAAGGCAAGTCCAGACAGAGTTTTCTGTCCTTGTGGGTAACCTAGCCAATGCAAAGCATGGGCTCACCCTCTTAGCACTGCATTCTAGGCACCCTAAGGATTGGCAGGATGGGTAGAGACACTGTTGTCTTAGAAACACAGCCCCCCCCCCCCCAATAGATCAGTCTGGTAACATTGGGACCAGAGGTTGAACAAACTCACCTGCCTCCTCTGTTACTACATTGGAAGATTTAAAGGGAAATGCCTGATGCCCAGGATAAGAGGTCGAAATCCTTTTTTTTTGTTCTTTGAGACGATAAGCACACTTGATTAAATCATATGAGGATACTAACAAAGGGGAATGTATATTGGGGTAGATTTCCATTCATCGTCCCACCCGCCTCTTCAAGATAGAAGATGGCTGGGATTGTCCATCTGTCTTGGAACATGCTTAGCAGTGAAGTATAAATGAGCTGATTGTTCAGCTCTGAGTCTCTGTGCTTGGAAGGGAGCAGCTGCAGCCCCTCCTGTTGCTTAGCTAAACCTTGGCAGTAAGTACTAACAAGTGCTGTAAAGGAGCCATTTGACAATGCCAAGGGGAGTTGCCTGCAGCATTTAAGGGGTACTGTCTATCTCTTTTGCCAATGCTGGACGACCCTGCCTGCTGCTTCCCTATCTGGCATGGAGACAGCAGGAATAATCCGGATGTGGAAGAGGGGGAATACATAATAAATGAACCCAGCCAACTTGTCAGCATTCAGGAATCAAAATTAAAAGCTGCTGACCAGCACTGACCTTTTGTTTACATTTCCCTCTGAAACGGGAAAATAATTGCAGTTTCTATATGATGCTACCTTCAAATTACACACTCTCTCCCTGCTCTATTCAAGACCAGCCAGTGATGACATTAGAGTCCTGAATCAAACTAAATGGTTACTATGGTGTCAGACTGAAACTATGAATCTTGTAGTTTCCCAGCTTGGCGAAGGAGAAGCGATGGACACATAATTAAAACTGGGAGAGAGAATAGCAACCACATTGTATCTGAATAGCAGCAAGATTACACTTCCTAAACTCTGGTTTCGGGAAAAAAAATTAGTTGTGCTTAGAAATGCAGTTAAATACATAATCAAGATCCAGGAACAATTCACTCTGCTGGCATTTTATTGCTAGCCTCAGCGTTACTCCCGACCCTCTTGTCCGCTGCCCCTCCCTTCCTCCAAATGGTTGGTGTTGAGAATAATAATTTTCCAAGGGAGTGTAACAATGTGCTTGGCACTTGGAAAGGGCTCAAGTGCCCTCCACTGCAGTTCTTCCCCATAGAGAGCAGCTACAAGCAGCGAGATGATTGAGGAGAGACACAGAAGGAAGTCTGGGGTATCAGGAAGCAGGGCTGATTTTGTAATTTCAGCTGTCATTAGCCAAGCTCATTGTGGGTTTGATAGATTGGTGCTGCTTTGTTACAGTTAAGTGGACTGATTGTGGAACACAGAAACATTTTTAGTGACAAGATGGCTAATTTAGAAAAGGGGAAAAGAAAAACGAACATGCGTTATTCCATAATTGAGTCTCACTCCAAAGAGGCTCTTTCGCTAAAGGCCTTTGGGAATTTGATACTGGTCTTCAGTGCATTAAAAGAGAGTTGGTGAAATATTTTCAGCAGGGTGGCGGGGTTGGGGGGAGCATTATGACATTATTGTACTAAATGCAGTTTAAGGCAGCAGTTATGTCTCTGGATTTCTAAAGCTGCATCTGCAGCTAAACCTTTCCCATTCAGAGACTAGAGATACAAAATAGGACAGTAGGAAGAAAGCATTATTTCTGTTCATTGCATTTGCCAACAACCTTTCCTCTAAGGATCTCTGCAGATGAGGATTATTCCATTTGATCATGACAGCCCAACAAGGTAGAGAGAGAACAATTGTCCCAGTGACACCAAGTGAGTGTTATGGCACTGGGGATTTGAAGCCAGGTCTCTCTGAGCAAAGCCGAGCTTTTAGTTCTCTGACTTTGTTCTATATACTAAAGCAGGAATGATCTGGCACAGGCATGCTGAGAATGATGACATGAATGTGACAATCAAGTGAACAACATGTGTAATTGTGTGTGTGTATAAATAGATTATATATATATATAATCTTTGTGTGGTAGCCACCTCTACCATAGGGCCAGGTTATTATAGCTCCCAGCTGCTTCTGTGCACTACAAAAACTGAATCGCCTCCTTTACCCAAGAGGAAGCAATATCTCCAAGTGGCCTCAAACTGACAAGGTTGTATCGTAAGCCACAGGTGGGCAGGAGACAAAATGGCGAGTAATAAAGAATGCCTGGTTCAGCATTGCATGAGCGATGAACATTATGATAAAATGCATAATATGCATGACAGCCCTTTGAAAACTGACTTCAACAGTCTGAGGAGAGCCAGAACAGTCCTCACTAAAACCAGTACAGAGTCAGAGAGAAATTCAAGGTACATAAATGAGAGCATCTGGTCACAGCACTCCTGAAAATGAAATAACATGGCTACTGGCTAGAAATACCATGACTTTGGTTGATGGGGACACCACCCTCAAAGTCTTCAGGGGACATAAGCTGGTTATCTTCTTTAAGTGTGCTACATTTGCTTCCTCAACTATCTTATGGACAACAAGAGAAGCACTGTGCAATAATTGTGCTGCTGTGCTGTCACAGCTGAACTTGAGGAGGTCAAGGGTCTTTATATAGCAATGTATAGTTATTCTGTTTTCCACACAAGTCCACAGCAACAAGACTACATCAAGAAGCAATGGCTGTCCTGGAGGTAGTGATGACTCCCTCCTGGTTGTACATTGACCACTATAGGATGTCAGGTACTCACATTTACAGTGTATCTAAGAGTGATCTTGGCATTTTTCGTTGGAGTCAACAAAAAGATTCCTTCAAGGAGACAGCAATCATAAGCAGATCCACTCAGAATCTTATTCAGATGTATTCAGTGAGGATTATTTCCAGGAAGTTATTCTTAGGAAAGCACCGTGAGCCCAGTGGTACAGGTCTTATCAATAAGACTTTATCACTAGTGGAGATAACTTCAGTGAGGATTCCACATGGACAGTAAGACATTTCTATCACAACCAGCATGGTGTAGCGGTAAAGAGCGGTAGACCCTAATCTGGTGAACTAGGTTCCCCCCACTCCTACACATGAAGCCTGCTGGGTGACCTTGGGCTAGTCACAGTTATTGCAGAACTCTCTCGGCCTCCCCTCACAAGGTCTGTTGTGGGGAGAGGAAGGGAAGGAGTTTGTAAGCCACTTTGAGACACCTTACTGTTGAGAAAAGTGAGGCATACATCCAAAATATTTTCTTCTTTTATTAACTCATCTTATTCTTATAGAGTTTCCAACTAACTCATTTGTAGTATTTCGCACCTTAGACACGTGGGGAGGGAACTACATAAACATTACCATAAAAGTCTTTAGCCTTTAAATTATTATTATATAATGTCATTACAGAGCCTGTAATTGGTTAACTGTGTTAAATGTACAAATAACGGGAAGCAAGATTCCTGCTTTAATTCAGCTGTGGCCTGCACAATGTATGACACACCATATCACATGACTCCACCAGCCCTATATGCCAGCCCACCAAGGATTCAATAAATCTGTTAGCTGTTAGTCTGAGAAGAAAATGTAAAAATAGGAACAGAGGATGTGAAGAACTTGACTGGCCATAATACAGAGTGCCTGTGTTTGGTTCAGTGGGTGAGATGTTGTGCAGGCCCAATTTAACTAGATATCAATAAAACAGAACAAAATGAAGTAGAAATTGTTGAACAAACTTCTTCAAAGCTCAAGTTCTTAAACAGCACAATTTCAAATGTGAATACTAGTTAAAGAAGAGGATATTCATTTCTGAGATGGTAATTTGAAAAGACTTTTTTTGTTTCAGCCCTGTTGATGGTTTTATTAACTAAGGTCTTGAATCAGAAAAGTACTTGAGGATATATTGAAAACCCATTGACTGCAATAGACTTGACTTATGTACTTGAACTTAATAACACAGCTCAGTGCTTCCTTTCATAGAAGTAGTTTCCATAACAAAGATGTAATTTTGACTGTGAAATCTATAATCACAAATATGATTGCAAAATTATGATCTTGCTGCAAGTTAATAAAGGGTTAATGTATGATTACCAGAAGCTAATCAATATCTATTTATGTAATCTGTTACAAATTTTCTTTTATTGCTTATATTTCTTCCCAATGCTTTGTGTTAGGATGTGTGTGGATGTTGCTAAAGGACAATCCTATATAATAGTTGGAAAAGAGGTCTTGGAAATACGAGTTCTGGAAGGTGAAATGGGAAAAATTCTAGTTTGAACAGAGAACCAAAGGTGCCAGCAGAGTGCATAATCAATCAGAGACAGAGGTTGATTTCCAAAGGGTGGAAAAAGTAGGCACCATATTCAGGAAGTATCACAAACTTGGTGGTCAAAGCACTTGGGATCAGTGGTCGACAAGAAGCCACCTTTGTGATGGCCAGACAGTGGGAAACAGTTGGGCAGTGCAATCCAGAGCGGGGCGGATACTGGGGCACTTATGCTGGCGGAGGAACAAATCTGCCAGTGCCTGGCTTGCTGCAGTGCTCCCAAATGCCTGACCATGACAACTGGCCTTGTGCAAGAGCTTGCATGCCACTCCCAGCTACACTGGCATTCCGGGGTGTTCCAGGGGGCAGGGTCAAGCTTAGTCAGCCTCCAGGCCCCTCTCAGCCCCTGTATGCTGGCGGAGCTGCCAGTGGAGATATGCTGCGATTTTTGCAGCATATCTCTACTCTTCCCTATGGGGGCATTGCAGGGTTTTTTTTTTAAAAAGAAAAGTTTTTCAGGCTTCCTGTGCTTCCTGTAGAGTGGGTGAAGTGGCACTCAACCGGTGCCATTTCCATCTGCCTCAGCTCTGGATTGAGTTGTTACGTATGCATATTCTTCAACATACCAGCCTTGCCCATTCTCTCTTCCTGACATTCAAAGCTGAGCATATTTGTGTTAACTGAAGACTGAACCAGATGTGGTGTTTATCACATGTTTTCCATGGGAGCCATATGCCCTCTGAAAGTGGGTGTGCAGAGATTCTGTTTGGAAACACGGCACGGGAGGAAGAGAGGCTCCTGTTTTTTCCTGTGCCATTTCCCTCAGCTTTTGGGGGTGCTATTTGCTTTGTCAAGTGGCTGTCCCTGTGCTGTTTCAGGTTGGGAAAATGCCAGGAAGGGGGGAGGGCTTTAGTTAAATGATGGGGAGTGTAGTGCTACCTTGTTCTTTTATCTTCTCTGTGCCAGACTCCAGAGCAAGGCCCTGTCTTTCCTTCTTGGCCTGCTGTGGGGTCGATTTCTATAGGGTGGATTTGGCCCCACCTGTTCCTCAGACTCTCCTAACCCCTTCCCTCTGGATGGCTTAGCCTGTCAGAGAAGGTCTAAGCTGGTTCCTTCCTCTCTGCTCTCCCTGTACTTGGTTCCCCCAAGCCTGCCTGCCAGCCCCTTACTGGCTGAGCCAGGAGGCTTGCCAGAGTGGAGATTCTCACTAGTGGGTCTGGGCCTGTTTTCTGTGAGTGCATCTGTTTGAGTTCCCTTTGGGTTCCTCCTCCTCCCCACTGGCTGCCTGCTTCTCCTGATGAGGCAGGGCTGCCGTTTCCTCTGCTTCCAGGCTGGGTCTGTTGGGTATCTGATAAGGCTATGCCAGCTGCAGTGAGCCTCAGGCTGCTATTCTCATAGCCCCTGTTGGTCACTTTTCACCCCTTTCCTTCACACACCTTTCCTTTAACCACAGTCAGGGCCTCTAGCACTTTTAGAGGGAGTTCTTCACTGGGACCAGCAGAGGCCATATGACTGCAATCTCTTTGAAAGAGCACATGGCAAGTGTAACATCTAATACAGCCCTGAATATTCTGAGTTAGATTGCAAATACTTCGTTCATTATCATATGGCTACTAGGAAATGTAATTCAGTTCAGAAAAAATCCTGCTGGCGTGCATCAAGGCAAATATTTCTCTGAACAAATTTTGGACTGCTGTGGGAGGGGAAATCATGCTCCATGGGTAGAAGTCCTTGTTCCTTTGAAAATGGGCTTTCTGTCCAAACTGTTGACTGCACACATGCAAAAGGAACACATGATTATTTAAATGACGTTACAACCCTAGGAAGTGCATAATTCCATGCAAGCCAGTAACATAATTGTACTACCAGTGTCATCTGCCATGCTGAATGCCATGTCGATGCAAAACTTGTGGACAAATAGTCAGTAAGGTTATATAGAGCACCCATCTTGAGAGAGAATTGGCAAGGTGAGCAAGGTAGGTTTCAAACATCTTATTTGTGGGAAACCTCCATCACTATGCTAAAGTCCTCTCTCAGAAAGTGCTTCTTGTGACCAGGCTGTTCCAAAGAAAAAAAGATGAATCCACACAGGGCTTATGCTGCTGTCCATGACTGCTTGTGAAATGTATAAAAGAGTGAATGTGGTAACTTAGATCAAATTATTTGTTGGGTTAGTTTCCTTGGTCATTAGGTTACTTCCAGTGAGTTGACGAGGCAGCTGAAGCTTTAGGAAATGCAGAGTGGCAGGTGAGGTGTTGTCAGGGATTTTCCCAACACATTGGCTGTTTCTTCACAGTGGCAGAAACAGCTGTCCACTGGCATAATTAATGCTGGCGGATGCATGAGACCATTTGCACGGTCTTGTGCAGGCAGCGCTGAGGCTGCAGTGACCTGCAGAGGTAGCTCTGCATGGAGCCGCCTGTGGGTTGTCCCGTTCACCTACCTCTCCTCCCTGCACAGCTCTGGACAGCTGGAGGGACACACCCATGTTGCCCTCTGACCTCCAGGGGGTCAGAGGATAATGTGGACGTGTCTCTCCAGCTGTCCAGAGTTGTGCAGGGAGGAGAGGTAGGGGAACGGGAACACTCAAGCGGCCAAAAGCAGTGCCTGCACACTGGTGCGCTTCACATTGCGTGCGCTGATGGGAAGACGCCACTTTTGAAAACACTTGCTCAGGGTTTTCACGCTGGTTGGGGGGGATAAGCATGGCGCTGCTGTATTGCTGTGCGAACAGTGCCCCAGGGATGGTGTTTTTACCATCCCTAGGGCACTGTTTTTTGGTCGTGTGGAAACGGCCAAAGAGATCCATATCAGCTGTAAAGTGAGATGCCCAGACAAATATCTCTCTATATAAAAAGCTAACAGTGACTTTGTTAGTCACGCCCTAACGCTGAAACGGCTGGACGGATTGCCCCCAAATTTTCACAGGATGTCCCTCCCTGTTCTGGGCAGGTAATCGGACCTTCAAATCACCGAAAGTCAATACCTGAGCCAGGTAAAACATCTTTTTCCTGGCTCACCAGGCCATGAAGCTGCCTATGTTTAACTGTCACCCTTAGAATGTTCGTGCAGCCTGTCTGTCTGTGGCCTGAGGGCTTGGGATGAGGGCTTAGAATGTTCGTGCAGATGGGCAGAGATGAGCGTTGAAAACAGTAAATAGGTAATACTATTAGGTAATATGAGTGGAAGTGAAACACATACACGCTTTGCCGTGTGAGACGTCAGGTGGGGTCCCCTCCTCACACGCAGGTAACTTTCACTCTCTGTGCCTCACCCACTGCTACCACACAATACACATCCAGCTCATCCTCACACACCTCACTCTGCCCTCCCTCACAACCAACCACCACTTACCCACTTCCTCACCCATATTCGCCACAGCTCTCTTTTACTAAAAGCAAGCTGGAGTTTGCCTTTTTCTTCTAAGAAAATCCGCGGGGTGGGGGCGAACCAACACTACTGGCTCTGCTTCTTTTGCACATGGCCCTTTAAGAACCCAGGGAGCTGGCCTCTATCTGAACACCTCACCACCCTGCCTCTGCTGCCTGACTGGGATAGCCTCCTTACCCCAGTTCTGCTTTACTCAAGCCAGGACTGTGCGTGTCAACCAGCCTCATGGACAGCGGGATTCGCACTCTGGACAGCTCTGTTGTGGAATGGAAAGGGTTTCCTTATACTAAAAAAACAAGACACCACCATATAACAATGTGAATTGAAAAGGAAAAGAGGGATTCCATTTGACCACCCCAAAAGGCTATGCTACGGGTCATTGGACCTGCATGGACATCTGTGTGGGTTGCAGACTGTGATGAGAAGGACAATTGCCGCAGCAACGCATGGCCGGGCCCCACTAGTTAATAATATATTCCTAGAGCTCAACTGGTCTGGGATAGTGGGGAAGGACACTTAAAATTTTGTTAGCCAGGAGTTTTGGAAGTGAATTGTATCTCAAAATCTTGTTATATTATCTGCAGAACTGCAGAATTGCCAGAAATATTAGAGCTTGGTACTTGGCAAAATCTGCAACTAAACGGACTAGCAACAGTTATGATGAATGTCACAGCCACAGTTCTTTCTACCGACAATAAAGCTCAAGTGAGAAATTCTTTTTCTCCCCTTGTGTCTTTTATATCAAAGTTAGATAGGAAAAAAATGTAGAAAAGAAATCTAAAATGCTAAGTGCAACAATGGGAGGTTGTGCTGTGAATTGATCAGACAGTCCTTCGAGTGCAGCTGCTGGTTCCTGGGTGCAGCGGGTTATTTCTAATATTCTCTGGGTTCAACTGTCCTTTAAATTGCTGCCATTAAAAAGGCCATATTGACTCTAGTAATTATTACATCAACATTGTTCATAAGAGGTAATCGCTCTACATGCTGAGGGCTCTTTTGAGACCCTGCCAAAGAACTGGAGTCCACTCGTTTAGGCAGTCTGTGAAAGAAGTCAGCTGCCTGAGCATGCAATTCAGCTAACTGAATAGAGGAACCACATGCAGCCTACAATAGCCCCAAGCAACTTGGAAAAGAGGGTTCAGATTACACAACCTGGCCTCAATGTAATTAATCTCAGAAAAGTTTATGGTCAAGAGGGACTTGGGTTTATCCTACATATGTAAAAAAATAGGTTGGTAGGGTGGATGGTAGGTGACGGATATTATTGCTGAATTCTCATAAAAAACCCACTCATCATATAACTGGGGACCTACTACATCTAGCTTCTCCCTTTTCTGCTGTGCTAGTTTTCTATACATAGCAGAATGTTTAGATGGGGGAACATTCAAAGATGTGATTCCTACCTGCAGAGCAAAACAGTAACCAGTTTTATCACAGCAGGATCATAGTACCTTATTTTACAGCACAGGTAGATGCAGCCCTAAGATAAGTAAAAGGCCCCCTTTGCTTTTCTTTTTGAAGTGGAGGCTTCAGGGTCTGGTCTAGACATGCCACAGAATACTGAGTACATAGAATAGATGGCACTATTTCACCTGTAAGAGCGAGATTCCCTTTTGGATTCTGGCCTACATGGTAATCTCCTACAAAGGGAAAGCCAGTGCTTCAGGGAAATTATTGAGCTAGAACTCCTCTTCCCTGATGTGCTAGCTGTCTTTTTCTAGGGAGTCAATTTGTTTCCTTGTGGGGGATTTTTTTTAACAGGGCTTAGTGTGACAATGAGAAAACAACTGAAAACAACAAACTAGCAGATAATAATATTGGGCAGGTGCATATTAGAACACTTTCTTCTTTATGACCATAATGAAGGGAAAAATCCCTTTGGCAACTAGTAACTTCATGGTTGCAAGTCATTGGAAAAGACAGGAATGTTAGGAAAGGTTGAAGGTAGCAGGAACAGAGGAAAACCTCACCTAACCTGAGATGGATTGCTTCTATAAAGCAAGTCATGCCTCTCAGTTTGCAAGACCCGAGCAAGGCTGTTAACAATGGGATGTTTTGGAGGACATCGATTCATAGGGTTGCCATGAGACGGAGGCAGCACATCTCTCTCTCTCTCTCTCTCTCATGGTAGTAGCTGAAGAAGGGAGGGTTGGAGAGTAAGTGGGAGCTGTTCAGCATGCCATGGGAAAATCAGAGGAGAAGAGGCTTATGCTGGTGTGGGCAGTGTTTGGTGCTATTCCTTCAGCAGTAGAACCTCTTGTCCAGTCCCCTGACATGCCTCACACTGCCCTCCACCACCTGAAGTGCCTCACACTGCCCTCCACCAAGCCCCATGTCACCACCCTCTTTATGGACATCTACAATTTTCGCATATCTCCTCCACCTAGTTGCCCCGCCCTGGCACCTCTCCTCAAACTCTGGCTAAGGCCCTGGCAGAGGAGCAGGAGATGAACTCCCACTTGTTTGGAGCTCATTGTGTGCATAGTTGCTTCCTTTGTGTGATGTTTGTTGGTTTCTCAAAAATAACTGGTTGGGTGCAGAAAATGAAATGCTGGCATAGATGAGTCAAGGTCAGAGTTTGCCTATGGTACCAAAAATCTGGATGGGTCCCTTTGCAAAGTAAATGTGGACTTGTGGCTCACTATACCAAAAAGGCTGAGAACCTCTATGATAGGCTATACCAGTGGTTTTCAACCTGGGGGTCGAGACCCTTTCACAGGGGTCAAATGACCCTTTCACAGGGGTCACCTAAGATTCTCTGCATCAGTGTTCTCCATCTGTAAAGTGGATAAATGTTAGGGTTGGGGGTCACCACAACATGAGGAACTGTATTAAAGGGTCGCGGCATTAGGAAGGTTGAGAACCACTGGTCTATACCCTCTAAAGCTGCTATGTTCTCCTTTGGAAATTATCTCTGTAACATGGAGATCTGAGGAGAACTCAAGGTCCTTCCTCTAAGGGGGACCCTTAAAGGATGATGGTATTGATCCCTCCTCAACCCAGACAGTCCTCACACTGCAAGGCAAAGCTGGAGTCAAATGAAAGTTGCTGACAGAATTTTCTTACTATCAGTTTATCAATGGCTTAATGTTTATACAAACCCTAAAGGACTATGGCCCCTAATAGCCCAAGACTCTTTCCAACCTAGATGGATGTGTGAAGTTAGGGATGGCCTGCACAAGAGAGGCATATCACCTAGTGCTCTCTTGACACAAGACTTGTCCTCAGCTAAGACTATAGTCAAGCTGAGAGTTCAAGATATGGCTTGTCAACAAGATATAACAGCATTCCCCAAATTTAATCTCAAACCATCCATTAAATACACTTTGGGCCCTTCCCCCTATCTATATAACTTGGACAGCCAGTCACTTAGGAGGGCTTTCACACTCACCAGATGTGATGCTCTTCCCTCAGCAGTGCTTGAGGGCAGATATAAAAAAATTCCATATATCGACAGGCTTTGTCCATGTGATATGGGGGAAATAGAGACCCTGACGCATATTTTTTTACGATGCCCCACTCATAAAGAAATGAGGGCAAAACTGTTTGACTCTCTTCCAACATCAATTTTTCTTGGCCCTGAGGATTGTGCCATAGAAAGACTATTAGAAGATGCCAATCCGAATATAACCAGAGAGGTGGCAAAATTCAGTGCTTATGTGGTTAAAAGGCGTGGACAAGTAGGGCAATAAAAATAGGAACTTTGGATTAATGATTTTATCTTTTATTCAGTTTTATTCCAGTTTTTTAACTTGAACTTACATTAAGGTTTGGACAAACAGTCTTTGGAAACTGGTTACCTCAATTTTATTTTGTATCTGGTCTGGAAATGTATTATCTGGATTTTATGTTTTATATCTGATATTTTCTGGTCTTTGACCGAAATAAAATATTGATTGATTGATTGAAGGCAAAGCTGGAGTATTACCAAACATGCTGGGGTCTGCCCCTTTTAGAGTGGGGAATTAGTGAAGGAAGACTTTCTTCAGCAAGAGAGGGCAATCAAGATTTTTCCTATCTGTTTTTATAGTAGCTTTTTCTCCATAGAAATCCTCAGGAGTCAGGAATAAAGTTTTAACAAATAATAATTTATTAGAAATAATAAAATAATAAACATACACATTTAAATGATATCAAACACACAAGGAGTTCACACTGTCCTAAGATTGAGAAAGTGTTGAGGGGAAAAGTTTGGGATAATTCAGGAATTTTTTTGGGGGGGAATAAATAACATTTACCTTATCTTGGAGCAGAAGGGTCCAAGAAAGCTGAGTTCAACGTCTGCGTTGAGCTCCAAAGAAGTGGGGTAAAAGACAGTGCTGGGAACAGTATCTCTAGACCAGAATGCAGTCCAGGAAATACTGAACACCCAGTGCCAGATGGGCAGCTTAGTTATAGAGAAAATTGGGCCCTCATGTTATGCTAAATTACCTAATCTTCCCATGACAGAGGTGGACACTTGGGCTTAATATCCCAGACCCAGGGAGTGTCTGAAGATTAGTAGTTTTAGGGTGGAAGTTGGAACTGATCCAATTACAGTTCCAGAATAATGCCTATGGAAATGGAGATGGTCTTTTCTGAAAGTTAGTCAGGAATTGTGAAGGTAGGATTAAGGCACAGAAAAATAACTGAAAGGAAACCTTGATTGTATTAGGTCAACATATCTTACTGAGCCGGAGTCAGCTGCATTGCAGTCCAGGGTGAGGGCTGGTTCTCAGGTTTAGGCATTGTCTTTCCTGATTGCTATAGGAAAGATGTGGCTGACTGTTGTGCATTTCAATGACTGGCAAGGAGACATGCACAGGCAGGTTTTACCTAGTGGTACCACTGAGCCAATACAAGAGATGGCATCTACCTTTGGCATGCACTGCTAGGATACCCCATAGGGGAGATGTGACAGGTAGAGACACGACTTTCTTAAAAACAGGCCCCTTTTCCCACTTCAGGTCTGGCTGGTAACAGGAGTGCCTTCAGAACAATAATGTACACTCATCAGCCTTTGTTTTCCTATGCAGACAGCGGACTGGCTCCTCCACGCTCCAGAAGCAGAATGTGAATTGTATGATTAAAGAAAATACTTGGGAAAATAGAAATATTTGGTGAATTCAGTTGAGGTTTAATTAAAATTAATACTATATCTTATTGGAGCTGAAAGCACAAAGCTGCACATGTAGCTGAATATGTTGAACCAATTAGGGAAGCCAAATAAGACTGTCTAAACTTAATTGCAGACCTCTCCATTCCCCCATTACGTCAAGTGTTGCTGATGCTATTATGCTTTTGACAGGTGGCCCCTGTTAAATGAGCAAATCAATAATGTATTTGAGCTAGGCTGGGCTTGGGGGACTCAAATATTTTCATAGCAGTCAAGGATCCCTGAACATTTGGGTTAAACCTACTTGTATGTCCCTCTGAGCTAAAGCTGGCATCCCTAACTTCCTTTTATGAAAGGAAAAAGTAAGAATGCTAAGATTAAGAGCTTTCCTGGTATTAGAGCAGATTTTAAAAACCCAGTAAAAACAAGGTACATGTAAGCTTTACAGACGCATAGCATATCCACATAAACAATAGCTGGAGGGACTACAGGATCTTCTTGGAGGCATTATTGACACTCCAAGTGGAAAACCTATTCTTTATATGCATCTTCTCTCTCATTTTGTCTGTTCTCAACGTTACCCTTCTAAAAGGAGCACTGCAGGCAAAAGGATGAGAGCAGCCAGAATAAAATGGTCAAACCAATCATTCCTAAAGGTGCCACCTACCTGCTTGCCAGGAGGAATATAATAATAATAATAATAATAATAATAAGCCTTTATTTGGCATAACAATAATCATAACACAATAAAAAACCTGAGATAAAAGGTATACAAATACAAAGGTTTAAGATAAAAGGTATACAAATACAAAGGTTTAAGATAAAATATAAATTATTGATTGTGCATCACCTCCAGTAAAAATTGTGCAACCAATTCACAAGTTTCATTGTCAGAATTGTCCAGAAGAAAAGGAAGTCTACTTGATTCTTCCATTTCACTAGGTATCCTAGAAAGAATGTTGGATTATTTTGATCTGATATTAGCAGATTTAGGGCAGCAAAGCAGTTGATGTGCCAATGTTTCAATTTGTTGTTCACCACAAGAGCATACCCTTTCGCTCATTTCCAAGTTGTTAAATCTACCACGCAATAAAGCGGAGGGGAAAACATTGAAGCGAGCAAGTGTGAGGGCTCTTCTCTGCATTGGATTAGTCAAAAAATACAAATAGGAGGAATATCCTGCCAATGCTCCTCTCCCCCTTCCCACTGCTGCTCAGTGGAGCAGAAGATGGGAAATGTGGGAAAGACATCCTATTCATTGACATCATTTCCAAGTAAAGACACAGAAGTGACATCATCAAATTGAATGATGCTCTAAGAATCCCACAAACCTCTATTCTTAGAGCATTTATGACCTGACAGCCTTAAACATTCCCATGGTATGGTGGTTTACTATCTGAGAATGCCTGTAAGGGACTGATTGTGCAATCCAATGCAGTTACTCTAGTCTAAACTCATTGAAATCACAGGATTGCATTGTTAATATCTGAACATTTTTTTCATGAAAAAAAAACTTCCTTGCACATAGAAAATTAGCATGCTGGAGAAAAGGCTGACATGGGGAATTATTATTTATTTATTTATTTACATAATTTATATCCTGCCTTTCTGCCTGATCAGGGCTACCAAGATTGTGACAGCCGAGAGCATGGAGTTGTGTGATCTCTCACTTGTGTCATTCTAAGAAAGGCAGGAACCTGTGATATTTCCGAACATGTAGTTCAATCTTTATAAATTAAAGGCAACTAAGGAATGCTTCTGTTATCCGAAAGCGAAAGAAAAGACCTATTGGATTCCATTTGCTGCTTCTTTTCAGATCAATTTGTACCACGGCTGTAAATCTCTTGGGAGCCCAGCATTGCTTTGTCCAATTGAGATTAAGTGGACTTGAACGAGCTGGCTTTTTCTTCTTCACTGTGCTGAATGCTCACAGAGCTTTCTCAAGCATCTTTCTGAGAATCACCCATAATTATAGAATGACAGGAAGAGCCAGAGATACTCAGCCTCTTGTACTGGAGCAGGATTGTCTGAAGGTCTTTCCAAAACATTGTGTTTTTCACGAGAATGCTATGCAACCATGATTGAGGTGTCTAGACAATACTGCCCAAACAACTGCTTTGTTTCTCATGTGGGGAAATTATGTTTAGCACCAGTCCTACCTTTAATGTGAGCCATTTCTGTCTTGAAGAGTGGAGAGTCATTTCCACCCCCAAAAAAATTTGCAGCACCACAAAACAAAAGGGGCTACCTTGTATTTTTCTTTGGAAAGAATGGGTGTACCCTAAACCCAAACCAAAGTTTATTCTGCTTACACTGAGATCTGCTTAGCCACACCTTTAACTAATAATTTCTGGGGGGGTTTCAGCCATATTGGCAGCCTGCAAAAATAAACAGCACAATGGCAAATCAATTAAAACAAGGACAATGCCATGGGTGAAACAATAAATATAAACCTCAGTTAAAATACAGCAGCAGATGGCAAGTAATAGCACACCAAAGTTGTTATTTGTCCATCTCCGAAGCCTTATAGAGTAAACAAGTACTTTTTGACTACTTTCCTAAATGTGACTGACAAATGGAGTGCCCTCCTGGGAAGGATTTGAAGCTCCTCCCTCTCTGGCCTTTAGCCATACTGCCAATTGATGGAGTAGGCTTCAGACCTCAGTATGGGAACAGGAAGGGGTTGGCACTACCTTATTCCTTTATCTTCCCTGGGCCAAACTCCAGAGCAAGGCGCTGTTAGGGGTCTAGCCAGGTTCTAAAGAAAAGGGAAGCAAGCACATAAAAAAGAGGTCAACTGTACAAACAAACTGAGCCAGCTAGACAATCCCAAAGAATACTCCCCTGGTAGTAAACCCCCTCTCAATAGCCCAGAGTAGGATTCTGAGAAGACAGGTTGAGCTTTGCTCTCCAAACCACTAATGTTCTGCAAAGGGGGACTTCCTTATCAGCACTGTTTCCTGGAGCCTCCTGCTTTTCCCTTCAATACCCAGTCAGGCAAAGGGTTCTGTGGAACTCCAAAGCCTGTTGAGTGTCTTGTGATCCTTGGCTGGTCTCGATAAAGTAACAGGTGTCCCTGTTCTTCATTGGACAATGGAATTGTAGGTGCTTCTCACGTTAGTTTCTTGTCTGGGAAGTCAGAAGGAAGTCAAGGCTGGGATCTAACTTCTGTGTTATAAAATGGGAAAGAACAGCAGGAAGAGACAAGAATGTCAAGCAGAAAATCCCACCCTGCATGACATGCCAGGTGACTTATGGCAGGCTCATTTGGTAGTGCATTCTACATTCAGTGAGGGTTAGTCCCTGGAAAGTGTTATCTGGCTTGCACTGATACTTCCTAGTGCACATGGCTATAGAGAAAAGGAGACAAGCCAAGTACAGGTGATCTAGCCACTAAGAGGAAAGCAGAGATGTGTGAGCGTGCAGCCAGCTTGCAGGGGCCTGTGTTTACACGAGGTTTCCTGCTTGCGGCAAAGGGAGTCTATGTGATTTTTGAAGGGCTGCCTTCCTTCCTTAGAAGTGGGCTGTTTGCCTTGAGCCGAATCATCCAAAAGAATTCTAGAGCCAGGCCCAGGAGCATGAAATAGCATCAAAGTGGGTTCTCACCAAGGTTTCAGGCTGACCTAAACACTCCAGTTATTGGGGAAGGGGGATGGACTGGCAGGCTTACAAAGCCAAACAGCCAGATCCTACATTTGGCAGGGACTTCTGTTGGACTCACGAGGATTTACTCCTGAGTAATCCTGTGCCGGATGATGCAGCCTTAATTGCCGCCCTCTGCTTAGCTTCATCACCAGTCTCTCCCTCAGCCTCTTGCTCACCCATCCTCACTCCAGTCTCTGCTTCACATTCACCCTCAGAGGTGATGATAGGGGAGTGGTTCTGTCCATCTGACAGCAGAAGGCAGTGAAAGGGACACCTCAGGGGCCATAGCTTGACAGAGGAGAGTCGCTACCAGCTTGCCAAATGCCAGAGCAAAGAAGGTGGGGATTATAAATGGCCAAACCCACTTCCTGGTGCCCAGGCTGGGCAAATGGTCTTTCCAGAGCTTTATAGTAGGTGCCTCTCCCATTTCCCTTCTCCAGCAAGGGGACGCTTTTTATATATTATTTATTTATATATTAAATTTTTAAACCGCCCACCCCCGAAGGGCTCCACAAGGCTTCTGCCCTCCAGAGGGTGCCACTTTTCAAAAATGTGCTAAAGGGGAGCAGTCACTCCCTTGCGCCCTCATTAGCTGTGCCACTGGACCCTGACTTTCCATCCTGGCCTGTTGATGAGTCTCTTTATATAGAGTGGGCTTGGCCCTGCTTCTTCCTCAGACTCTCCCAATTCCTTCCTCTGGATAGCTTAGCCTGTCAGAGAAGGGCTGAGGTGGTTCCCTCCTCTCCTTCTGATTCCCTCCCCCCCCAAGCCTGCCAACCAGCTCCTTATTGTCTGAGTCAGGAGGCTTGCCAGAATAGAGATTTTCACCAGTGGGCCTGGGCCTGTTTCCTATGAGCCCACCTGTTCTGGTTCTCCCTCCTGGCTGCCTGCTTCTCCCACTGAGGCCCTCACTCTCACATATATGGTGCAGCACAACCCATGCTCCCATGACCGGGTTGACATTGTGGGGCTTTACCTGGAGTCTCATAAGAAGGCAGCACAACCTTGCCTTCAGTCTCCCAAATGCCCGCTCCACCATGTTCCTTGCCTGGGAAAGTTCTGCTCCCTCGCATCATGTGGCGGAGCATACAGCTTCACAAGCCACCTCCTCATGGGAAAAGCCACCACCAGAACTAGCAGAGGAATGGCGACCCCCTTCACAGTCAGTGTTGAATTCCATGGAATACCACCACCACCCGTCCATAGTGTGGGTGAAGTGGCATTCCCTGAAGATGTGGGCATCATGGCTCCTGCCTGTGTGTCCAATCTTGATTTTGAAGAACCATCCTTTGTGGTCGCAGACTGCCATCAGGACAATGGAGGGGATGTTTTTACAATTCACATACTGCCCCAGCACATTGGAAGGATTCCTGATGAGAATATGGCATCCATCCATGGCTCCCACACATTGGGGGAAGCCCAGCTTGGCAAATCCCACCATGACCTGTTGAGAGAGGCATAAGAAAGCATCAATGCCATGGGGGAGGGGGGGGCTTAACACATCTGTTCACAGGGGATCTGAGGAGGGGCAGCCATGAACTCATATACCAGATTACTCACAAAATGTACTCCTACCCAAGAACTGCGGAGAAGGTGTAAAAGTGGGTGCCAGCAATTCAAAAGGCAGGATGGAGACGTTCATTCAAGCTGCTGCCCAAAACAACAGCCAATCAGAACACGAGACACTGGGGATGTTTGCGTATGCGCGGATTGAGGTGAAAATACACTTGAGGTGAAAATACAAAAGACCCGGGCTCGTGTGAAACAAACTGGAGCATTTCCTCCTGGTCTTAACTCGATCCCCTCATGGAAATGGGCACTTATGTGAAGGGAAAAACTGGGATAAAATAGTAACCTGGTATAATTGTGCTGTGAGGAAACGGGTGTGCACATGAAAAAAGATCAGCATTGGTTATGTCATTTAAAAAAATCTTGAACAGGATTCCTTAATATTTAAAGCTAGTCCTATTGGAAATCATTCCAAGGCTTGCTTCCAGTAGTTGGGGAACACAGTTCTACACGTAATTCCCCCTACCACTCAATTGTGATGACATTCTCAAAGGACTGTCCTGTCCCTGAAAGGAAAATTAGTCAATCAGATGAACCCATAGGAGTGCCTCAGCATCGTATCACCTTTGAGAAAGGGGATGAGATGTTGGAGGGAACAGAGGAGAAGAGGAATTGAGTTCTGACTCAGGAAGAGAGAAGGGACAGCTCTGATCTGTCTCAGGAAAAAGAGCAGACAGAGTGAAGGGTAGGTCTGCCTGGCAGTGTTGCAGAATGGTTTAGCTCTATCTTTGGGAGCAAAGAGAATGCCAATTGTGAGGCCTGTCTCTGCTGATGAGCAGACCTTGTACAATTTAGTCTGACTCTGGAGAAAGGAAAGGCTAGTGTGGGTGGAGGAGTGTAGCCTAGTGGCTAGTCAGCAAAAATCTGTGCCTGAAAGCATTGTAGAAAAGTCTTACTCTCTGCAGTCTTCACCAGTTTAAATTTTTGTGTCTCATTCTACTTTGTCTACCTGGAGACCTGCGCTGCTCGTCTGTTCCTTTAAAACCAACAGGCAAACAAAAAAGTCTTCTCATATATTAATCCAACGTAAGTGATCTCAATAAGTAATCTCAATGAGCCCTTCGGGGGAGGGCGGTTTATAAACCTAATAAATAATAATAATAATAATAATAATAATAATAATAATAATAATAATAATAATAATAATAATAATAATAATAATAATAATAATAATAATAATAATCTTTTTGTGCACCATAAAACTGACCTTACAGCTATGAATCTAAATCCCACACATGTGCTATCTGTAGAACACCTGAAGGAGGAAACTGAGGGGGAAAGTTTACAGTTCAAAAGGAACCTAGATCCCCCAAATCCTAGGAGGCTGTGTGTGTCTCCTCAGTAGGAGAAAAAAAGATTAGTCACAAGATTTTCAAAAGACTGAACCCTCACCTAAGGGGTCTGCTCTGCCAGTTTTCAGGCAGATAGGATAAAACAAAGGTCACCAAAGTGGCACCCATGGGTGCCACGACATCCATCAATGTTTTTCCTTGTGTCTGTCAAGTATTTTGTTAAGTGGGTGGGGACTTTTGTTTGCAGGGGTTTTGATTTTGATTGGCCAGTGGGATCTGACTGCCTGTGCAGATTTTTATTAAATGTTGTTTTGACAGCAGCTGCCACCACAGCACAAGGATCTTCACTGCATGACTGAAGATAATCTGCATATATACAAGATAATATTTTAAAATAGTATGTTAATTTTAAAAGGCATTTTGTTGAATAGGACTTCAGCCTGAAATGTTGAAGAATTACTATTAGAATTTTGCATAAATTTCGGAAATACCTGGAGATTTCTGAGGTAGATCCTGAAGAGGTTGGGGTTTAAAGAGGGAAGGTACCTCAAGGTGGTATAAGGCCATAGAGTCTACCTTCTGAAGCATCCATTTTCTCTAGGGGAGTTGATCTTGGTTATTTGGAGATCAGTGGCTTGGGGGGAGGAATGGTGCCCAGGCACTGCCCACATGGCCCCGCCCCCATGCTCCAGCCCCATCGCACCCCCTTACCTTAGTTTAGCCAGCTGCAAAGAGCAGTGGGCTGAAAAAGCAGCCTGGCTGGGCTGAACTAAGGTGGGTGGGGGTGGGGGTGGAGATAGGGGCCCTAAAAATGAGAATCTCTGGGATGATTCAAGGAAGCTTACAATTCATAGTTAAAATATTACAATTTCAAACCAAAAGAATGAGATCCCAGATATTCTGTCTCCTCAAAATGTGTGTGTGTGTGTGTGTGTGTGTGTGTGCGTGCGCGCGTGCTTGCAGACATACAGAAGCCACCCCAGAAGTCTTGGCCAGTTTTCTCACGGCTATGGTGGATTGGATGTGAGAGAGTCAACCGAGGATAAATCCATTGAAGGCGGAGGTTCTGTGGCTGGGTTGCACCCAAAGATGTTTTCATGCTGCCCCCTGAAACAATTGGAACTGTGGAATCTGTAGGATATTTTAATAACAATGTTAATGTTGAATGTTTTAATGGATATAGATGTTTATTTTTGTATTTAAATTGTATTATAAGCTGCCCCAAGTCTGGAAGGGGAGGGGTGACCTATTAAAGCAAATTAATTGATGAAATAAATGAATAAAAATTAAAATGTCTGCTTGTGGATTATAAACACTTGAAGCATATACATTCTTTCAATGCTTCCCCTTTCCATTGCTCATCCACCATCTTTGTTAGATGATTCAGAAAAATATAAACATACATTTGTATCATGTGTATTTGGGGTGCGGATCACAGTATCACTGATTAAACCATGTTAGATAAAATCTGAGGAAAGCAGTCTTCTACCTAGATCACTTTCGCCAACATTCCCTCCTTGTGATTTTCCTTTGTCATAAATGGAACTGCAAGCATGGTCCCCTCCTGCTTTCCTCTTATTCCTCTGTACATGTTTGAATAGTAGGGTCTGAGGTAAATAACTGCTAGGAACAGTAATAGTTTATAATTGACTGATTTGTGCATAAAGATTTTAACCCCAGCCAAGGAGACCTGGTAACACAGTAGAGTCTGCTTAGCAATGAGTGCCTACTTAGCGTTTGCTAACTGTTTTCCTTTGCCTCTCTCTCTCTCCTACTGTATCCATTTTCACTGGCTCTCAGAGCTGCTGTCATCCAGCCTGTGGTGTTTGCATTGTTGATCAATAGACGATTAACACTTCTCATGCAGTCAAGGGGATCTGAGATTTGCTTATTTTGGATAGACCACATTTCTCAAGTCCATGTGCACCGCAATGCCATCTTTGCTTTTTTAAAAAAATGTTTCTGAAACACCATAGTGCATACTGCACTCTGATTTCTCAGATTTCTAAATGTTGCTAACAATTTGATTCTTAAAAACAGAAAAACTTTTATAAACTGCTTCTTCCAAAGACAAGTACCTTGTGACATGGTCTATCAGGGTAGTCTCTCATGCAAGATACAAACAGTGGTTTTTTCTGCACAACCAAAATAAGTTGTCATGAGGATGTCTTAAACAAATCCATCTCCTCATTTTTTGTCTGCACAGCATGGACATAATAAAGTGTGTGGGGAAACAGCCCTTCCCCCCCCCCCGAGTGTTATTTTTCCTGCCTGACGTAAATCTTGTTACTTTCATTTCCCCCCACCCATGATTTGCTGCTTGCTTGCTCAGTTCTGTCCACCATTTTGTGAAGATCTTTTGGGACAGTTGCTCTGCAGGCGCCTTTTTACTGAATGAAGTACATGATTTAGCTCAACTCTTCCTGTGATTTCAACAATATATATTTTTGCGGTTTTTTTTTAATTTTAGAGGCCCTGTCTTCAAAGCTTTGCAGACTCAATATGAGAATTGGCTTGGATTCTCATAGTCTGTGAAGTTTTGAAGGTATGTCCTCTAATTTTTTTAAACCCCATATATTGCTGAAATTGGCAAAAAGAGCTAAGTTCAATCATGGGCTTTATCCAGTAAAAAGGCAGCCATGATGTCTGCAGAACAAATGTCCTAGGAGATCTTCTCAAAATGCCGGGCACAACGAAGCAGGCAAGCTTCAAACCGCTGGTGGGGGAAAAAGGAAAGTAACAAGTTTTAAGCCAGGTGGGAAAAATAAACTGGGCTGCTTTCTGCATAGCATTGGGAAAAGCATCTTCAACCTGTTCTGGGGGGAAAGATGACTAGTTTAGAAATTTTTGAAAAATCTGGGTTGGAAGAAAAAGCTCAACCTGAAGATGACTTGGGAGAGAAAGCTGTTTCTCCCCAAAATGCTTGTTATAATGACTTTAAGACATTATATTTGTGCTGTGCAGAAAAGACCACTGTGCAGTATACTTAAACAATTGAGCCTTTTGTCTGGTGATTGTCGGTGACTTCTTCCTACAAGCTTTTGTCCCGTATAAGGATATTTCAGCAATGAAATATCACCACCCTAGGTAAGTCTGTCATCAACGTTGTCAGACAGCTATCCTGGCCAATAGAGACACATGAGGAACCACTGCTGAACAGACATGCTGCCATCTTTGTTAGTCCTTTTGCATATGCTTAGTTGTATGCACCAGATCATGAGATGCCATAGGAGAAGGCTGGAGGAGAAAAAACAGGGTGGGGGATTTGAGGGTAGGATTACTAGATTGGATTTGGGAGATTCCTGGAAATTTTTGTGACAGTGTCTCTGAAAGTCAGAGTCTGGGGACAGGAGCACAACACAGTTCTGACAACATAGATTTTGCCCTCCAACCCCGTACTTTAATCTGGGGAAACTGATCTCTATAGTCTGGAAATCAGTTATAATTCCAACAGAGAGGCTTGGCAATCCTAGAGAGGTTTCCTTTCCCCCAAGAACTCTTTGGGGGCCCCTGTTTGTAATCTTATATACCTCTTTCATATTCCTCTCTTAAGCCCTTTCCGCACGGGCCATTAATGACGCCCTGGGGATGGCAAAAACACCGTCCCCAGGGAGCCGTTCGCACAGGCGGCGCTGCCAAAACGCAGCAGCGCCGACCTGGCTTCCCTCCCCCTCCCCCAGGGCGGCCTTTGGAACAACAGCCTCCCTCCTGGAGGGAGGTTTTTGGAACAACAGCGCATTCCCGGCGGTGCAGTGCGAATGGCACCGCCGGGAATTCGCTGTTTTCCCTGTCCCTCTCCCACTCACCTCGTCGCCATTGTCGCCCTGCTGGCCTCTGACGACCCTCCCTCGCTGTCCTCCGACCCCTGGAGGTCGGAGGGCAGCGTGGGCGGGTCTACGGAGGCCAGCAGGGCGACGACGGCGACGAGGTGAGTGGGAGAGGGACGGGGAAGAGGCGGCTCTGTGCGGAGCCGCCTCTCCTGCGCCGGCCTCTGCGGGGGCCATTCGCACGCTTCTGTGCGAACGGCCCCCACCCTTGCACCAGCAGAATTCCTGCTGGCACAGGGGCGGCCCAATGGCCCTGCAGAAAGGGCCCTTGTCAGCTTTTTTCTAAAGCTGAACTGCACGCCATTCCTTAGCCTTGAACTCTTTGCTCATTTTGGTTACCTTTTCCTGTATGTTTGCTAGTGCTGTGATATTCTTTTTGAGACATGTAACCAGAAACAGAAAAAAGAATGGGATAAAACTTTGATTGCAAGATCAAAGATTATGTTCACAAGACAGTTTCATGAATTCTGGTACTGCCAAGCTGAAAATGCATGAAATAGGACACAACAAGCCAAAAAAGTACTCTTTTTCCTGGCTGAAAACTGTTACTCATTTCAGGCAACTTGAAGATTTATGTTTTATGCTCTGGCTGGGATTTTAATACTGGCTTTTAATTAACATTCTAATTTTTATGCTTTTGTTGACTTTTTCCACACAACAAAAAAAAGATGTGCTGGAGATATCTTTAAAAAACCCATCTCCACAGGACAAAAAAAAAATTAAGCATCTGAGGAGAGAGTGGGTTTTTTTCTCCTGCCCAGTAAAGTTCTCACTTTCATTTTTGCTGACGCCTGCCATTTTCTGCCGCTTGAGTCTTCCGTTGTGCCAGCCATTTGCTGAACTTTCCCTGGGACATTTGCCCTGCATGCCTTGTGCCCAGGCTTCTTTTCAGTAAGTAAACTACATGAGCAAACTCGCCTCTTCCTGTGAATTCTGGCAATATTTTGTTTTCCTTTAAAAAAAATCTATGAGCTATCTTTGAAGACACGAATACATGATATCAGAATCAAACATGATTCTCACACCATGTTTTTGTGTCTTCAAAGATAGCTCATCAAAAAATTTTAAAACAAACAGGGAAACTTTTGGTATATATTGTCAGTATCGGCAGGAACAACTGAGTTGAATCATGTGGTTTATTTACTGAAAAGAAGTCCAGGCACAATGCATTGCAGAGCAAACGTCCCAGGGCAACTTCAGCAAATGGTTGGCGCAGTGGAGGATTCAAGTGGCAGAAAATGGCAGGTACAGTGAAAATAAAAGTGAGAACTTAACTGGGTGGAAGTAATAAGTTGTGTCCTGAGCTCTGCATAGCAAGCAGGAGATGACTTCAAGCTGACTTCAGAAAAAAAAGATTCAGGGATTTAAAAAACCCTGGGTTGAGCTAAAATAAAACATACTGAGGACATTTTGGGGAAAAAGCTGTGTGGAGTTCCTCCCCAAAATGCTTCTTTTCACTTCCTCAAGATGTTTTATTTGAGTTGTGCAAAAAGGACCAATGTGTTTCATTGTGTCAGCTGCCCTCAGGCAGGTTCTCCTGGAACAACAACAGCAAACCCCACATAAACAAATGAATAACACTTTGAAAATTGCTTTAAAAGCTGCCTGCTTGATACTGCCCAGTGTGAACTGGCCTTTCAAAGTGCTCCTATCTGCAGTGTGGCTAGATGAGGGCAAATGAAAGGCCATTTTGGTGACAGTCACTGTTGCTGATGGGTTACAGGTGATGAATGCAAGTTGGATGCACCTCTTTGTAAAGAATGCCATGCATACACACCAGACTGTTGTAAGGCAAAGCTATAATTATGTCAAATTAAATAGGTCAGAATTTGTTAAGAGTAACTGCTTCACATAAGCAACTGCACATTTACAGGTTTACAGATCTGAATTTGACTCAACTAAGCTTTCTTCCAGAGACTTCATAACCTTCTGCCTGGGATGCTCTTAAAAAGGTTTTCCTGTCCATTGTTAGGAAACAAAAAGGTAAAGAACTATAAAATGTGCTCTAAAGGGGAAATTGTGCTCAGAGGACTGAGAGGCAAAGATAACCAATCAAATTACCCCTCCCTTCCCATCCCAACATAACCAGCTGTGGTCAGAGGGAAGTTACAATAACAGTAGATAAAGCCACTCGACCTGACATAACACTTTCTCCAGGACTGAAACTGTGAAGCTGTTCAGAGTTGAAGAGTTCAGAAGGGGGGAATGATTCTAAGAGCAGAAAAGAATGGAAAGGAAAAAAGAAACACTACTGAGAAACACAAAGTGAGAGATGAAGACATGTTCCCCCCTGAATTTAGGTGTGTACAGTGTGAAAAGGAGTGCCCCTATCATGCTGATAAAAAGTATTCCCATGATGCATTCTGAGTAATACTTTTCCACTCCCCTTCCTATTGAGATGAGCTTTATGAGATAATGATGTTACTTTAGTGCAAACTCTTTTGAACCCATTGTGAATTAAAAGAGGGGAAGCGGGGAGGGGGGAAAAGAAGGAAGGGGGTAAAAAAAATCCCTATGTTATTTGCTCTGATGCTGCTGACATTAAAGGGTTCCTTTAAGGGCCAGTGGGTTATTAACTTCCTGTCGCCTGCCACAGTGATATGCTGTGACATATTGTCACCGCATTCTAGCGGAGCCTTAAACATTAATTGGGAAGTAAGATGAGTGAAGCAGCTTTAATGAGATACCTTGTTGTAACTTCTAACTTTACACATTATTTACAGTGATTCCACTAATGGTTCCATCCATCAGGGAGGAAGGAGGGGTGTGAAGAAAAAGCAAGGGAAAGGAGGAAAAGGCAGGAAACGAGAAGGTGGTGGAAAAAGGAATTGTGTGGTAGCGGCAACTGCAGGAACAGGTGGTGGGTCTTTATGTTTTGCAGTGTACACCTCCTTCTCTAAAAAATCCTCAGCAAAAGAAAAAGGAAGAAGAGGAGGCAGCACATTACACATCCCTTTAGCTTTTCTTCTGTTGCACCTCTGTAGATGTGTTCAATGATGGCTCCCAATTAATTAACAATGGTATACATTTTTCAAGATTTAGGCCTATTCTGCACAAGTCACCAAAAACATTTGCAGAACATTTCCAAAATGTTTCAACCCCCCCCCCCCAATTTGTCAGCACTCACCCCCTCAAAATGATTGCCATTTTGTGTTTTTTCAATTTTAAAAAATTCTTTGTGGACTCAATGCTTCAGTGCTTTAGTGTCTTGAACTGCAATTCCCCACAGCTTGTGTAATTGAAATTTTACCCTCCTCCCAAATTAAAAAAAAATTAAATGATGAAAATAAACAAGTGAAAAGGAACAGAGTTTGCTCAGTGCACAATAAAAAATGGCACTGTGGAAAAAGTTTGTGGTCAGCAAAGAGGCATGGAAAATGTTTTTAAAAAATCACACAGCAAGTTACAATGTTTTGAAAATGTTTCAGGCTAAAGAATTATAAAAGAGGATGCATTTAAAACATTTCCAGGCTGGAAATAAAATGTTTTCAGAAGGTAAGGGGTGGGGGGAAAGCCATGCGGAACTCCAAGGAGGAAATGTTTTATTTCCTGCTTCAAAAATTTATTTTGATTGTGAGGAAAGGGCCTTTTTAAAGCAGTATATGAAAATCAGTTTTTCTTAATCTGCTGTACCCCTGCTTAACAACTTATGCTTAAAGCTGCTTGAAAACTGCTTATTATGAATAGCAATCTTGTGACACCTTAGCGATTAAGTTTGTATACTTGCACAGGTCTTCATGGACTAAAGCCTACTTTGTATGTTTATTCTGTCTGTGTTTGTCAGGGGGTGTTCATTGTAATAGACTTAATAAACAGGAGTCTCCTGGTACCTTAAATATTAACAAAATTTTATTCCAACACAAGCCTGTTTCTTCAGACAGTATAAGTGGATCCTCATTTTGCTTTTATTTTATGTAGGAAACTTTGGGGGTGGGGAAACAAGCATTAAGATCAAACATGGGGATATGAAATGCAGGAAAACAGGGTGAAATGTAATTATGCAAAATTCAAATTTAATCAGAAAAAATACAGAAACTATTCATTAGTTATGCTGAACTAGTCTGTAATTGGTGGGGAGTCTTTTTTTTTTAATTTAGTACTTCATTTGTAGTCTACCTTTCTCACAAAGACTCAAGGCAGTTTTGTGAAGTTAGTCACAGCTGTGGTAAGATAAAATCAGTTCAGCCCAGACATGGGAAACCATTAAATAAATTCCAATTTAAGCAGCACTTATATCTATATTTATTTATTTATTTATTTATTATTTGATTTCGTATACCGCCCTATCCCCAAAGGGCTCAGGGCGGTGAACAATATAAAAGCATATATAAACATAAATATATAAAAGTTTAAAATTTTCATTCTAAAACAGTATCCCACGAACCCATATGCAACCCTCCCAAGAAGAGTGATGGGTCCCGATGATGTTAGGGACCCTATACAGCAGGGGGAGGATGAAAGCAGGGCACCCTCAGCGCTGGTCTCCGGCGTCCGGTGGAACAATTCGGTCTTGTGAAACTTACGAACTTCCAAGGCCTGCAGGGCCCCAACAGCTGGTGGTAGAGTGTTCCAACAGGCAGGGCCAGAGCCGCAGGCCCTGGCCCGCAGTGGAGGCCAGCCGCATCATTGAGGTCCGATCTTCAGTAATTGGCTCCTCCTGCTGAGCGCAGAGGCTCCACTCGGGACATATGGGGTAATGCGGTCCCAAGGCGGTACGAGGGTCCCAGGTCGCCAGAAGGCCTTTAAAGGTCAACACCAACACCTTTGAAGATGATTCGAACTCCACTGGGAGCCAATGCAGCTGGTGCAACACAGGCTGATATGCGATCCCAGATGGCACTGCTCTGTGAGCAGACCGCAGCTGCATTGACCAGTTTTAGCCTCGATCAGACGCAAGGGAAGGCCGCCCACGAGCGAAGCTACAATAGTTCAGCCTGGAGGTGACCGCTGCATGGATCACAGTGGTGGCTAGGTCAGCGTTGAGAGGAAGGGAGCCAGCCAGTCGTCACGAAGATGGAAAACGCAACTGGTTGTATGGGCCACCTGGCCTCCATTGAAAGAGACGAATCCAGGGACCCCTGCGGCCGCGAACGGAGGAGGTCGGCGCCAATGTGACCTCCCACACCGGGCGCTGGAATTTCAATCTTCCCCGCCAAGCCAGAGGATCTCCGTCGATGGATTAAGTTTAACCTGCTCCTGTTGTAACCAACCAGCCATCGCCCAAACAGTGCTGTAGAGCTGCAGGTCCCACCCCGCCCATCGACAGAATGAGCTGAGTGTCATCAGCATACTGATGGCAGACCAGCCCAAAGCTCCGCACTCAACTGAGCAAGGGGTCGATATAGATGCAATAACAGTGGGGACAATAATGCCCCCCTGAGGCACAATTAGCCAATGAAGCTGGCACTTCTGGGAAGCTTTGTCCCCACACCATTATCTTTAGCGACTCCCGGCCCGGAGGAACGGCAGACAATCCATTGAAGGACAGTGCCCCGACTCCCCGAGGCGCCAGGGCGGTGGGCCAAAAGGTCATGGTCAATTACCATCAAACGCTGCAGTGAGATCTAACAACACCAGCAGCCGATCCGCCCCTCAAGTTGCATACGGAGCTGCGATCTGTGACAGCTTAATTAGAACCGCTCGGCCCCATGCCCAGCACGGAAGCCGGACTGGAAGGGGTCTAAAGCTGATGTTTCATCCAGGAAACCCTGAAGTTGCTCACCTTAACATCATTCTCTCAATTACTCTTCCCAGAAACGAAAGATTCGAGACGGGCGGTAATTGCCAGATCTCCAGGATCTAACGATGGTCTTTTCAAGAGTGGGCGACCACTGCCTCCTTCAACTCCATCTGGAAAGACTCGCTCAAGAGAGTCATTGATGATTTTCAACAGGTGGGTCACTCCTCCCGCAAGTTTTAATTAGCCAGGAAGGGCACGGATCCAGAGGACAGGTAGTAGGTCTAACAGCAGCCAAGATCCTGTCAACAGCAGCTTCGAGAGCAGGGAAAACCGGCCAAACAAGGGCCAGAAGACGCAAGGGAGCCTCCAGTTCACTAATTGTAGTTAAGGTGGCGGAAGTTGTCCTGGATGAGCGACGCGAACTTTGTCTGCAAAAGCTCATAAATGCCTCTACAGCTAATAGCCAATTCACGATTTGTAGAACCTCTGATAAAGAGGTCAAAGATCAATTATCCCAAACAATTGAGCCGGCGAGCTAGCAGATGCGTAGAGAGGAAGAGAAGAAAGTCCTTCGGCCTCCTTCGCCGCCGCCATCTCATAGGCTTTCATAAACGCCCTATAGGATGTTCCGCGCAGCCTCACAATGCAGCTCTCCACACCGCCTCTAGACGCCTGAGCACCAAGTTTCATCTGGCGAGCTCCTCTGTATACCATGGAGCCTGCCGTGAGCTGGGCAGAGGACGCCGGGAGCAACAGTCTCGATGGCATCAGAGAGGCGGAATCCCAATCCTCCACTTGCTCATCGAAAGTGTGCCGGGCGGTTCAGGGTCCCGCAGAGCATTCAGGAAACCAATTGGATCCATAAGTCTCTGGCGGGCATAAATCAGCCCGTCAGCTTCTAGACAGGGCGGCGCAGCATGTCAAGCCGCAGCTTCAGGGCATAGTGGTCGACCCGGCAATCTATCAATAGAGGATACGACCAGATTAACTCCCAATTCAAACACCAAATCCAGCGCAGTCCGAAGACCTCCATGGGTAGCCAGAATTTATTAAGGAGAGGCCTAGAGTCGCCATGGATGACACTAATTAGGTCCGCATTTTGCCATTATGAGGCGGTCGACATGGATACAGTCACCCAGGACACCAAGCCTGGGGAAACCTCAACGCCCAGCTCGCATCGGAGATTAATTACTAGCAGCTCAGGACGGAGTTCAGACGGTGTCAGATAACGAAATGAGAGGTAAAGGCCAGAGAAACAACGAGGTGAGGGCCAGAGAAACAACAACATAACGGCGTCGATATGAGTCCCATGGTGCCTGCAATTCCTCCGCTTTTACCACCTACCACCGCCTTCAGCTGTGATTTGAGCTTCCTCACGCGACCGCTTCCTTTGGCAGCCTTGGCAAGCTGCAACACTGTGGAGAGCCGTATTTCTGCGGCAGCTGAGAGAGAACGGAGTGGTCTAAAGAGGAGACAGAATAACCTAGAACACCCTGGCTGGGATAGGACTGGGGCTGGTGGCAGAAATCCTCCTTTACCCCCCCCAAATACAATCAGCTCAGGGTGTTCTGGAGGAAAAGGAGCTAGGGTCAGTGGCAGCGCCCTTCCTATTCCCAGATACGAAAGGAGCCTGGCTGCACCTCGTGGGCAAGCTGGCAGCTTTGTGACTGCCAAGTGTCCTGCGATCCAGAGAGGGAGGCGGAGAAACCTGGGACATTTCAACGGGTTGGGGTTGGGATCGCGGCAGAGATTCCCCATCCCTTTGCCGCAACCTCGAACCGGGCTGAGCTTGCAGTGGTTGAGCCGAGTTCTAACGGCCTGGGAAGGCAGTGAGAGAGCTAAGCAGACCGCGGTTCCAGGAGACACATTTCTCTTTGCTGAATATTTGGGACTAAACTCTGCCAGGACTAACTATCGGCAGGAGTTTCCTAACGCTATTACAGCCCATATACCACCTAATCACTCTCATTGTTTGTATTAGAGGTTCGGGGAACTGGTGGCAGCAGTTCTCATCCTGTGCTTAATCATGATCTAGCCCTCTCCTGGCTCTACGTGATGCTGCAGCAGCCTGTAGAGTACTCAACTATTCTGCTACATGGACACTATATATATACTATCTATGGCCCACTGGTGAGAGCTTTGGGCATTTACATTCATACCATCTATAGCCCACTGGTGAGAGCTTTGGGCAATTATATCACATAGTGGAAACTCGACATTGGCAAGTTCTTTCTATTGCTTAACCACTGCCTATAATTGCTATTGTAATTGTTATTTTGTGATTGCTGTTTGTGGGGGGTTGTATTAGGGGGGTGGTTAATGTTAGTATATTGTAAGGTATTGGAGTGAGTTTGCTCAGCCACATATTGTAAAATAGTACTGATTTAATTTGGTTAGATTAGGAATAGGACTGAGTCCACTATAGTGGAGGAGTCTAGTAGGCTTAGATTAGGAAATGGAAGAAGATGGGGGAGGAATTGGGGCACCATGGTTGGGGCTGAGGATCCCAGTACTAATGGGACGGGGTAAGTATAGCGGTAGGCGGCGGCCATATGAATCCATGCATCAACTTCACTTGGCCCACAGATTCACCTCATGGAGTTCTCTTTGCAATTGGCATGTTCCCCCGACACCGATTTGAGAGATTTCTTCTCACATACTTGGGAAGTGACTTTTGAAAAGTTTTCCAGCTTCATCCCATACTTCACTTATAGATTAGAAAGCGGGGGGGGGGGGTCAACATTAGATTTAAAGACATAGTATGAAGCATGTGCTTTCATATGAATAAAATAATGGATTGTTTTGAGAAAGAAAGATTATTAAATTTAGAAGACCATAGTAACAAATATGGCTGGCACATGTATTTGTGGTCAGAAAAACAGAGATTGGAAAGACAGTTTAAAAATCATTTTGTAAGATGAGAACTCTTGAAAATTTAAATGAAATATAAAACTAGAATATATGCTGGCACAGCTATATGGCTATTGCTGATAAAAGTGTTACAATTAAGAGATTACAGAAACAATGGAATATGATTAAGATATAGAGACATAACAGAGAAAAAAGGTAACAAGGTGATTTTTTAAAAAGGAACAAATAAATGAGAAGATAAAAGGTCATTGGTTTCTATGTAGGCAAGTAAGAAATACGAGACAGATTTTTAAAATGGGGTTTTGCATAAGAGAATTTGAAAAACATCTTTTTTTCTAGTGATGAGAAGTTGATAGAGAAAATGTACACATACCTATTGACTTTCCAGACTGAGAAAGAAACAGTTAAGAAAGTAATAATAAAATGGGCACAAAATTTAGGAAGAAATATAACAATGAAAGTATGGGAAAAATCCTGGAAGACTAAATTTACACTGTGTATGAATTTAAAATAAAATTGTTATAAGGCCTTCCATAGATGGTATTTAACACTAGTGGTAATTTAAAAGATGTGCTCAAATGGTTCCCCAAATTGCTGGAAAGAAAAAAAAAGTTTGTATTTCCATATATGGTAGTCCTGCAAAAAGATTCAGATGGTCTGGCAAATAGTGCATAGTGCTGTTCAAAATATTTTGAGATAAAATTTGATATGAATCGTGGAATGTACCTGTTAGGAATATTTGATATTGAAGTGTTAAATAAAAATTATACCTTGTTTTTATATATCATTTCAGCGAGAATTACTTTAGCAAAAAGCTGGAAATTGTTAAAGACTCCAACTGAACAGCAGTGGCTGAATAAAGTTTGGGAATTTGTGAAATTAGATAAGCTTAGGCTCATTCCGCACATGCAGAATAATGCACTTTCAAACTGCTTTCAATGCTCTTTGAAGCTGTGCGGAATGGCAAAATCCACCTGCAAACAGTTGTGAAAGTGGTTTGAAAACGCATTATTTTGTGTGTGCGGAAGGAGCCTTGGTAAAATGTTGGAAGAACTAATATTTTTAAAAATGAGAAAATATGGTCTCTCTGGTTAGAAATTATGAAAGAGCAATATGGCTCGGATTTGCATTCCACTGGGTTTAAATTTTTGTATGAAGAGCATATTGATTCTAGAGGATATTGTATTAATTCAGCTTGCTTTCAGTTCCTTCTTGTGTTTTTGATTTTAATAGGATACAAGTTTATTATTGTAATGACATATATTAGTCAGAGAGATGGAATATAAGAGTTATTTTCAAATGGATGTGGAGATGGAGGTTGGAACTGATATTGACTGAATGCATTTTTTCTTGTGTTATACTGTTGTTATGTTATACAAGATTACATGTATTTTTACTGAGAATTAATATTTTTTAAAATGAATAAATAAAATATATGGGGTGCTGTGGGATTTCCAGGCTGTGTAGCTGTGTTCCAGCAGCATTTTCTCCTGATGTTTCGCTTGCATCTGTGGCTGGAATCTTCAGAAGTTCTGAAGAAATTCAGAGGATCTGAAGATGCCATCCACAGATGCAGGTGAAACGTCAGGATAAAATGCTACTGAAACATGCCCGTACAGCCCGGAAACCGCACAGCACCCTAGTGATCCCGGCCTTGAAAGCCTTCAACAATACAATAAAATAGATCTTGCATGGGGATGTTTGGAGACTCATTTCGTCAGAAAGAATACTAACACAACTTGTTGGAATAGAAATCGGCCGCAGCCCAAAATTTATTTAACACATAACCAAGAAACCTTGAAGCTGGGCGAGCATACCAGAGCACATCCTGGCCCCCAGGTAGCAAACCGCTGAACCTGGTTATAGGGCAGCCCAAGCTGACTCTTTAGGCCCTTCGACAGAACCCTGTCCGCACATCCCCGAGGGAACGGAACAGAGGTTACTAGGTGCCACAAGGACGAAACCCAATTTAGACACCCTCCCTGCCGGCAGCGAAGCTCAGCAGCAGCCCCAGGCTTGGCTTTCGAGAGCTCTATCGCCACCACGGACCTCATAAGGAGGCCCCCCTCGAGGTGGGAAGGTCCGCATGCAAGCTTCTGCCTTCCCAAATAGGGATGTGTTCTTATGCCTACCGCCCAGTGAACCGCGACAAACATAACAATATGAACAACCTCAAAACCCCTTCCAATTCGGGACGGGGAGGGAGGGCCTTAAAACCATCTGGCTCTTTGAAAGAGGCTCAACCGCACGACGAAGCCTTTTGCGCTGCCAGAGGGCTCCCTGTCACATGCCGGCACCTCGGCCACGCGACCGCCATCCGCCGGGCGGAGGAGGTAGAAGCCTCCATCCGTCTCTCCCCCTTAACGGCGCCCAGGCTGGAAGCCTGGGGCGATTTGCATGGGGATGTTTTGGAGACTCCATTCGGCCAGAAAGAATACTAACACAACTTGTTGAATAGAAATCGCCGCGAGCCTGCAAAATTTATTTAACACATAACCAAGAAACCTTTGAAGCTGGGCGAAAGCATACCAGAGCACATCCTGGCCCCAGGTAGCAAACCGCTGAACCTGGTTATAGGGCAGCCCAAGCTGACTTCTTAGGCCCTTCGACAGAACCCCTGTCCGCACATCCCCGGAACGGAAGTTACTAGGTGCCACAAGGACGCGAAACCCAATTTAGGACACCCTCCTTGCCGGCAGCGAAGCTTCCCCAGCGCAGCCCTTGCTTGGCTTTCAAGAGCTCTATCGCCACCACGGACTCATAAGGAGGTTCCCCGAGGTGGGAAGGTCCGCATGCAAGCTTCTGCCTTCCCCAAATAGGATGTGCTCTTATGTCTCTACCGCCACCGAAGCTGTCACTCCAACAGCCCTCCCGCCCCAGCTTCAGCAGCCCAGAGTCTCAGCTGTGCCCAGCGCGTGCTGCAAAGTCACTGTAACAGAGCAGAACGGATTTCGGCCAGCTCACGCGGCAGCGAAGCCACTCCAGCAGAGCATGGCGGACATCGCAACCAGATGTCCTGGCCCCAATCCGATAAGTGGACTCCGTCAGTAAAACAATGCTGGCAGAGCATGAGACAAATCAACATGGGGAATAACATCCCTCCCATGCTCAGTACCAGCCGGGCTGGCGGACCGGATGTAAAACCTTGGACCTGACTTTGTTAACTCTGGCCGAGCCACGCTGCTCCTCCAAGTCCTCCTCCCAGCAAGCACGACCAGAACAGCTTGGATTTCGCATCTTGGCGCACGGCAACTGTAAGTCTTTCCCTCATGGCGCTCTGCAACGCTTACTCCCTTGAAAGCCGGAATGTCATTTTCCCCAGCTGAAGAACTATTGCGCCTGGGAAGCCAAACTGAAGCACCGAACCCGCGAACTCAAGAGCAGAGAAGATCACCGCGATGCTCCGCCACCGCCAGCCAGTGAATGTCCAGGGAGGTGTCCAGTCCAAGGCGTTGTCCCCAGCCCGACTGCTTCGCGTAACGCCCAGCCAAGTAAACATGGCTGTGGCCAACCATCCAAACAAGGTAATGACAGGCCAACGGAACTATAAAGAGAACAAAGTTACAAGGAAAGGTGAGGCCGGACATAAACACGATAAGCTAAAGATCTCCAGCGCCTAAAGCCCGAATTTCGCTGCAGATAGTCCATCTTGAGAGGCCGTGGTAGCTGCCCCAATCCAAAGGAGTGGGGAACCAACTGCTGTGCTGGGAGTCCTAAAATTGTAAACACAGCCGTAACACAGCCGCGGAATTGGAAATCTGGACACTGATGTCCCATCGTTGTGGATAAACAGGGGACTCCTTGTTCTGCAGGGCAGACAGCTAAAACGAAGAGCTATTCTAGCTGCATCGGACAGGGTGCCCCTGCGGGAGGGGCTAATGTCACTTCGCTCTCGACGCCGCTGGTCAGTCTTAACCCCGCCAACCATATGAGTAAGTTCCCATCGGCCATGGACAATATCAGCCCCTTGCAGAGCCTTTTAGGAGCCAATGATGTGGTGGACGGGCCACTAGTTCACCACAATCGAAAGGCCCCATAAAAGCCAAGGTAAACAAGGCCTGGAACAGTGTAGACTCATAGGCAGAGTCACAGACTGACTTCTGTGCTTAAGTAAAGTTCCCAGGAGCTCCTTGGTGATGGGATGCCTACTATCTGGCGTGTCTGGGGAAGCTGCCACACCCGCCACTACCGCTCTTCTAGCTTCAAGCAGCCGGAGTGGTCAGTGATCCCCAGGGCCTGGTTGAAAAGGAAATGGTCGCTAAATGGACCTTAATCGTCCTGGCAGCCAATTGACGGTCCTCAAGTCAACCAAATACCGGAGCACGCAAATCCTTAGCAAACCCCTGTCGAACAGGCTCGGCTGGCGAAGCCAGTAGGTGCAAAGAAGGTGCTCAGGCCCTTCATACGCTGACGGGTAGCTGGAGCCAGTGACTGCAAGACACCTTCGCTATTGACTGCCTCCAAGACGCCACAGATGGTCGGGACACTCTCCGAAAGTGGCTGGCTTCGGGAGCTAGTGAGCGAAAAGCGGCTGACCTGGACGACGGTGACAAAGCGCCAGCTATATTGTTAGTTATACCCGGCAAGAAAACAGCTTTAAAGGAGATGTTATTAATCAGGCAAACCATTACAAATTCCCCTTTACTAGCCGCAGATCACCCGCCTGACCGGGCTGGACTGCCGATGACCACCCTGACCACAGCCTGTTTGTCACACCAGAACTTAACTGCATGGTCGCGAAACACATCCTTCCAGATGTGAACCGGCCGCCACCAGAGGGAACAACTCCAGGAAAGTCATGTCCCTCAAAATTCCGGTCTGAGACCACGCTGGTGGCTACTCCCCTGCACACCACTGGCCCCTGAAATAAATACCAAAGCCTATCAAGCCAGCTGCATCGGTGTGAACTTGAAAACTATCCTGCAGCTCCCAAGGAACTTGCCAAAAGGAAACTCCATTATAACGCTTCCAGAAAACGGAGCCATACCGCTAAGGCTGGGGGAAGACCAGAAGTAACCCTGAGGTGAGGATGGGGAACTGAATAGCCCGCCAAGGACCTTGGCGCAGGCGGGAACAAAAGCTCCCTTCCCCGGGGAGACAACCCTGCAGGCAAAGTTAAGGTGCCCAAGCAGGGACTGTATTTCCCACAACCTGCATTTCTTTTTTGCACAGGTGTTCAAGCGATCAGTGCACGTAATGTTGTCAGCTTGTCGAGAGGCAGGGAAGATGTTCCTGCCACCGCGGTCCAATTGAATTCCTAAGTAGGTTAAACAAGACACAGGCCCTTCAGTCTTGTCGGCCGCCAAAGGAACCCCAAGCTCCGCCGCCAAGACCTGAAATGCTGACAACATCATCGCACATTCGTCAGAGCCAGCTGCACCTACAAACAAAAAAATCATCCAGATAATGAGTGACTTTCGCTGATGGCATGCGATCCTTGATTGCCCATTCCAAAAAGGTGCTAAATTTTTCAAAGGCTGCACAAGCTATAGAGCAAACTCCATGGGCATGCATTTATCGACATACCAATGTCCTTCAAATTGAAAACCTAACAGTTCGAAGTCGTTGGGGTGTATGGGCAGCAGACGAAAGGCTGACTGTATGGCACATTTTGCCAACATCGAGGCAGTTCCCACCTCCGGATGAGACTCACTGCTTCATCCACAGTGGCATACCGAACAGAGCAGATGCCTGGGTCGATGAAGTCGTTCACCGACCCCCCTGCGGGGTAGGACAAATGTTGTATCATCCTATACTCCCCGGGGGCCTTTTTGGGTACTACCCCAATGGGGGAACCCGGAGGTTGGGTAACGGAGGCTGTGCAAAGGGACCTGCAATTCTGCCCGCCAAGCATTCTTTTGCAATTTTGGCAGCCACTACCGCAGGCAATTCCCTGGCTGATTTTAAGTTGGGAGCTGAGGTTGCCACCCTACACCCTAAAAATGGGATGTGAAACCAAATTGAAATCCTCCTTTAAGTACAATGCGTCTTCCGACATCGATACCTGTCCAGCCATTGGCATAAAGGTTGCACACGCGACCGAAGGGGCGAGACTCTGCAGAACCTCCGGGACTTCAGGCCTTCTGGACGGGAATGATCCCTCCCTGGCCCCCACCGCCCTTCTTAGAGTTGCCGGAGCCAGGGTTCTGGCCACGCCGAAAGGGAGGCCGAGCCAGTTATGTGGCATTGTACTCTGGTGTGGGCCCCAAAGCAACGGGAACAGCTGTGCTCGAACCTACATTTATCCCTCTTACAGGAGCCTTGGTTAAAGGCCCAGCAAGTTAAGCGGGCGGTCCCGCTGACTAAACCCTTTTTTCCTTGGCCCATCAGCCCCAGTTGACGCAGTAGCACCAGATGACGCAGTTTTAATTACATTTGTCATCCACGCCTGATCGTGGTATTAGATCCCACTCATGCGTCCCCGACGATGTGAGGCACTCTTTATGAATGCCTCATCGTATTCTGATAGCAGCCGCATCCCCTGATAGGGATCGTGCCTCAAAACATTAGCCCAGTGAGCAGACAGATGCCAAGCTCCTTAGTGGGTAAGCAGCTCCTATCAGAGCCATATATTCAGCGAACCCTTTCAGCCAGTTGTCGTAGGAACGCCAGCTCTTTCTGGGCGTTCTCTTCTCTTCTTAGCTGACCTGTCTCTTCTGGATCCTCTTCCGGCCGCAGAACCGTGAAGATATCTACATAGTACCCATCCAGGGCACGTTCTCTTAACTTCCTCGGCAAATGGGAGCCTGGGGGGTCCCCAGGGTCCCATGCCGGGCAAGAGGCTGACGCCCCTAAGTTCCCATCACCGCCCCTCCACCGCCAGCTCCCCTTTTCTCCTCTGAGTAATCCAGAGGGGAAGAGCTGGCACCTTCCCCTCTTTCCCAGTAATCTCCAGCTGCTTGGGCGGAATCCTCATCTGTAGACTCACCAGACGAGGATGAGCTAGGAGACCGCCGAGAAGATCTAGCGCTGACGACGAGGCCTTTTTTCCCTCCGCCTGGTTCTGGCTCTGGCCCGCAGACTGGCTGGCAGAGCCTGCTGCAGCTTCAACACTGCCCGCTGGTCCAGGCAGAGTACAATCCCCAGTCAGCCGGCTCTGGACCACGAACTATTGGGACAGCTGGTCCCGAAGAAACCCACGCCCGGGGTGCCTGGCAACCCAAGCTCTGATGGACCTGAGTCCCCCAAAATTGGTGGCAGAGGAACCCAAGCTCTGTTGGACCTGCGTTCCCCTAAACTGACTACCAGAAGAACTTTGAACTTGAGAAGGCCAAAATAAGGGGCTGGTTCCCCATGAAACCCTCCTGGCCATTGCCCAAAACCAGGGAGGGGTTGAATTGGCCTGGCCATCCCATACCAGGGTTAACATTCATGCCCATATACGGAGAATATGGATAAGTATATGGCATAAAACAGAGTTTCCAGATATGGGCAGCCCACTTTGGCCATGAGGGAGGCATGAGCACAGAGGGACTATTCATCCCGTCCTAATAGAGGGAGGCCGAGACGGGCCTGGAGTTCCCGGCCCAGGCTGCCCCAGCACCTCTATGCCGGACCCCTGCTCCAATCTTACGGCCTCTGGCCGGATTACTGTAGGTGCTCCAGGCATGGCAGGCGCCCCTGCGCTGGAAGAGGAGGGGATTGCACCTGTTGGAGTAAAAGAAACGGCCAACTCCCCTGTCAGGGTGTGGCATGGCTGACTCAAATTCCGGAAGGGGAGGAGTGGGCCCCACCTGCCCCTGTTCTGAAGGCCTGAGTGGCATGGTTTGGCCACCCTTCCTTGCTCTCTTCTTTGTGCCTTTAGGCTTCTCGATGCCATGGCCTCTGACTAACTCCACCAATAAAATTGCTTTTGTTAATTCAAAACCGCTTCTGCCCTTGTTTGCTGTTTGTCCCTTTTTTAATATATATATCTATGACTATATATATGTATATTCCAGTTTGACACAAGTGCAGAGTTCTTGCAGCGTTAAAGTGCCTAAAAGAAATCACACCCCGATTGGACTCTTGTAGCAGCCTGTAAAGCAGCCCAAAAGTTTTCCAAAAATGGCCGCTGCCTTGCGGGGCCTTAAGCTATCTGAAGAATACCAAAGAAAATGGCTGCTCCTTCCAGTCCCTCCCACCGGAAGGGGACAAAATGGCTGCCGCACTGCCTCGCGGGCGATGCTGGCCTAAAGATTGTCCCTATGAGCTCACCAAACTGCCGGTCAGCAGGCAGCCCCCAGAGTAGTCCCAAGGGAAGGACAATGTCGCCTCGACCCCCTCGTTCTAAAACAGACGCCCAGGTTCCTCCGGAGCGTTTTCTAATTAACACCGGAGACTCACGAGCAGCAAAGGAAGGCAAAACTGTCACGGCTTCGCTTCGCTACCGGCAACTCGGGAGGCCGCGCTTTGAAAGTGTAATGCCGCTGGCTCAGCCTTAGCGCCAGCTCCTCTGATATCCCTGCAAGCCTCACGGCCGGCAGCCAAACGGCCGCATCTATCGCCGGGCGGACGGACGGCTCCGGCGAAAGCCCTCCGATGAAAGCCCTGCGCCGCTTAATATCTCCCCCGCCTGCCTGAGAAGCCGGGCAGATCGCCCAGTCACACGCGACGCGACCGCCGCGACCAGCCAAAGGCCGGCGCAGCAGCCGCCCGCCCTACAAACGCCTGTCCCGGTGAGTGGGGAGGGGGTGAAAAGCCCTACGAGTCTCGGCGAGGCCGATCCTCCTCTCACAAGGCCGCAAGGAAGCTCCGAAAACAGTCTCCCTTAAAACGATCTGGCCTTGAAAGAGGCCCAACCCCCGCCGACGCAGCCTTTTAAGGCTGCCAGAGGCCCCTGTCACATGCCGGCACCCGGCCACGTGACCGCCTCATCCGGCCGGCGGGAGGAGGTAGAAGCCTCCAATCGTCCCTCCCCCCTTGCAACGGCGCCTCCAGGCTGAAGCCTGGGGCGCGATTTTTAAAATGTAGTGTATTGGACCTCTCACACTATAAAGTTCTTTGGCAACTTGCTGGTCCCCTCCCAGTGTTTGGACCGGACGCCATCCACCAAATTGCTGCTACTGATTTTATTGGTTTTATGTATTTTAATAATGTATTTTAATAATGTTCTTTTTTTTTTTGCTATTTACTGTTTTGCACACCGCTCTTAGCCCTTCGGGGGAGAGTGGTTTATTAAGTTGAATAAAATAATAATAATAATAATAATAATAATAATAATAATAATAATAATAATAATAATAATAATAATAATAATAATAATAATAATAATAATAGGGCTAATATTCCATGTCTTAGCAAGAACAGTTTCCCTGACCACTTATTATTCAGTTTCTGTTTGTCTTGCAGTCATTTCTCTTCAAGGTTTCGCCTGATGTATCTTTGTGGTTACAGTAAAGTTAGCTGTTGACCTTATTTTCAACCTCCTTTTCATGACACTTAACACGGGTTGTTTTTGGTTGTTTCTTTGAGGCCTTTTTTTCTTTGGTGACTTGAAATGGTGTGTGACATTAAAAGACATAGCTCGTTAAACATTCCCCGCAGCTCTTCCATGCCTCCTGGGGAATGTAGCTGAGCAGCTGTCTCCACATCCATGTGTAGATTGTGAGCACAGCAAGCTGGGCTGGCCCCACCCCCATCTCCATATGAAGATTGGGTGTGAGATCAATCACAGTCGATCCTCTTCTACATTGAAACTATTGGCTCTGCCCCAAGCTCCACTTGACTGGAGGTAGGGCTTGGGGGTGGAGCCAGCAATATGAGGAGGATTAGTTGTGTGCTCAGTTTGCTGCTGGCCCCAGCCAACTAAGGCCAGTAGCAAATGCCTACTCCATGGAGATCAGCTGGGCTGGCCTCCTCCCAAATTTCATATGGAGTTCAGGAGTAGCTGGCCTTTAACTATGCTCTGCCCTGAACAGACTGGGACTCAGTTGCAGGGCGGAGGGGCATGGTAATACATAGAGCTCTATCCCAGAGATGTATTGGGGCGAAATGGCTCCCAGAGACAATTCCTTCTCCAGGCACCTGCACCCCGTGCTCCCATGCTCCTTGGACTTGGGGGTGGGGCTTGGGAGCATGGCCATGCTCCTGAGTCCTGACCCTGGCCTCTGTGTCAGCTGGTTTTTGAAAGATGGAGCTTTTGAAAGCACAGAGGCTGGGGGCGGGGCCATGCCCCCAACCTCTGTGCATGCCAGGTGGTGGGACTCGGTGGGCACCCCCGAGCCCCACCCCAGGTCTCCGGCTTTAAAAAGCTTCTGCTTTAAAAAGCCAGCCTGCAGAGAGGTGGGGAGGCAGGGCTTGGTGGTATGCAGCTGGGGTTCCCGGCGCCCAGCTGGAGACATGGATGTCTTCATGTCCCTAGGGCAGTACATCCCTGCTCTATCCCCTTCATGCTCCCTGACTACACCAGTGGAGACATCACGACTTGAAAACCAACCAACATGAATTTTACTTCAATGTTATTCATTATTTTGGCTTGTATTGTGTCATCATTCATTTCTAAATCTGAACAGACATTGAGCTTGTTGTTATAACCATGAGGGTTTCAGTTTAGAAAAAAATTCATTTCTGGCTTTGAGCCTAATGAAACAGCTAAATTTGACTGATAGAAACTTCACTGCAAATATTCTGTTTGGCTTTAGCTCTTTACTTATTTCACAGCTTTGTTTTGGGGTTTAATTAGATCTGTCAATGCCATGTTTAAGAATCAGAATCAGTAACAAATGTCAAGTCTATACCAGAAAACAGTTATAGAAATAAAGATCCCTATGCTAGTATTATAAGGGCCCACTCTCGCCACAGGGAGCCAGACAAAAATATTGCCTCTGTTTATTTTTAACTTTATACCAAAGATGCTGAGGGACTGGTGGTGGGAAGGTGAATAAAACTGAATCAACATCCCTCTATTCAAACCCTTTGGAAAGCTGTATTGGTTAATTTAAACCCTTTGGAAGGGTGTATCAGTTAATTTTTGATCCCTTTGGAAGGTTGTATTGGCTAATTTTTGGTCTCCAGGGATGATATTTCTTAAAACAGTTTTTATTTCCCTGTGCATAATACTGTTGCTTAGTGCTGCCATATCTTTGTCTTAACACCTTTGGAGTTGCCATCATCTAATATTTTTCTCGTCCAACTAGTAAAAATGCACTCTGTGTAGGTCTGCCTTTGAAGCTTGTTGGGTAAGGTTGGTATAATGCTGTCTTAAGGTTTCTAACTCGAGGTGATGTTATAGCACAACAGTGGCTGGAGAGGCCCAGTATACTGGGCAAGGCAAAGCTGTTCCAAAGCTTGTGGAAACAGAGCACTGCCAAGGACAGGCACAAGAGTGGTGGCAGTGTTTGCTGGCATGCAAGCAGGGTTGCTAATCAGGAAGGTATGGATTATAGGCCCCCGGACACTGCAGTAAACTAAGGCTCCTATCTACACAACTACTCACAGGAATACAAATGTAAATGGTTGATAAAATTAAATATATATTTATTGGTACTTCCAACAAAATCACTGGTAGTTTCCGCACAGAGGCGGAAACGGCTGGGTCGGCGCTGGGACCGTTCGCATGAACGGTCCCAGAAAGAGCCGGGACGACGGCGCCGCGGAGTGTTGTCACCCGACTGACCCGGCATGTCTACAGCGTCGCCGGGCAGGGGGGCGTGTCCCCAGGCCTCGGAGATGCGCCGGAGGCCCGGGGACAAGGTAAGTGCAGGGAGGGAGTGGGGGGAAGCGCCTGGAAGCTGCTGCCGTTCGCACGGTAGCGGCTTCCAGCCGCCGTTTCCACAACAAGTGCGCTTCCAAGCGCACTGTGGAAACAGCTGCGCCCCCTGTGCGAATGGCGGCCTGGGGACGGCAAAAACGCCGTCCCCAGGCCGCCATTAAATGCCCATGTGGAAACGGCCTCTGTTTAGAGAAAGAAAAGATATGCAGTTACAGAGATGACCATGACACTAAATCAGAGGTGAATGCCAATGTTCACTTACTATCATAAAAATTAACATTTTATTTATTTTAATTATTTATGGGTTTTATATTCTGCCCAACCCCCGGAGGGCTCTGGGCGTTGCATAGCATAATTTCCTCTTACAACCCATACAAACAAAACCCCATTAAATTAGAATTAAAACACAGCGATAAAATTTACAAAGATGGCGTCACGCAATAAAACCCAATTAAAACCCTCCCAAAAAGGGGGGAAGCAGGATGAAAAAGTGGGTTCCGTAGATGGCAAAAGGGAACTCCAAACCGGAGTTGATATTGTTCATTATCTTTACTAAAACATATGCTTAATATGCATTTTCCAATAACAAATATTGAAAGTTTAGTATAGTATTTATTTATTTATTGACAGCAAATCACAACATGCATAGATTAGCGTGGTGTCTTGATAGGAAGTTGTGCTGCCACCTATAGGGTTGCCAGACCCCCAATGAAGCTGGGGGACCTCCACTTTGGGGGCCCTCCCCCTGGTGGCATTCAGCTGGCTAGCACATTGATTTCACTTCCAGAAGTGATGTCATTACATTACCAGTGACTTGGGAGATGCTCTGTTATTTGGACAAAATTCTACGGCAAAAACAGCTCCTACCACAAAGTTTTTGCCCAAATACCGTAGCACCTCTCATGTCAGTGATGTGATGACATCACATCCAGAAGTGATTTCAACATACCAATGGTGATAAAGCTTAGGCTTCATTTTGCTTCTGGTAAGACACCTTTCCCTGCTGGGCAACCCTAGCTACCCCACGACAGTTTGGCCATCTTCAGCATTGCCTTGTCGCTGATTCCATCCATTTTTGGGCAATGCTGGCCCTTCTGGCCTTTGGGTTGGGTGTCATCTGTGCATGCATCTGTGCATGTATTTTTATCTGTAATTTTTGGAATTGCTGCTATAATGTATTTTAATGAATTTTAATGTTTTATCGCTATATTGTATTTATGAGACCTTATATTGTATTTGTTTTATGTCTCATTGTACACTGCCTAGAGCCCTTCGGGGGTTGGGCGGTCTATCAAGCCAAATTAATAATAATAATAATAATAATAATAATAATAATAATAATAATAATAATAATAATAATAGAAGAGATCATTCATGCCTTTTCTGAACATTGCACGGGTAAGTTTTAAAAGAAAAGAAAAGATTACTTTCTACTTTCAGTTTTACAGAGGTGTCACGAGGGGGCTAATCAAAACAAAAGCTAGAGTGTGGCTTTTACCTGTTATCTTCCAGCATAAGCACAGTGTGATATCTGTGAATTGCATTTACACGAGATCTTTAATGCACGGAATATGAAAATAATCCCTTTATAGGCAATGGTTTAGCACTATAAAACTGCATTATGCAAACAGCACACAGGAAGCATGAACTTTGGAGATTCAGATTATGAAGAGTTTACAAAATAATCTCATAAATGCTAGAATGCATCCAGCCTTGAAACTTGAACAATTGAACCTGCAAAGTTTTAACTAGTAGTTTTTTATATTTTGCATAAGCCATATAGTTAAAAAAAATGCATATACATGTATGTGATGTGTTGCATACTTGATTCCACTTGAAAAAGATCTATCTTTGAACCTTCCAGTCTTTCCCCTTGCTATTTTAGTTGCCTGTGGCTATTTTGTTTTTGGTATAGCATTTGCCATATAATCTTATAATACTGTGGCTCATTCCGCACATGCAGAATAATGCACTTTCAAACTGCTTTCAGTGCTCTTTGAAGCTGTGCAGAATGGCAAAATCCACTTGCAAACAGTTGTGAAAGTGGTTTGAAAACGCATTATTTTGCGTGTGCGGAAGGGGCCTGGGTCTCTCAAAGTAAGTATATAATGTGGTTTTTCACTGTAGATAGTGGAATGAACTTCAGATACATAATAGTTAGCTAAGGAGCGCAAGTCATATTGTTCCAACCTCCATGTGGTGGCGGAAGATTTCCTGGAATTACAAATGATTTCCAGGTACAGAGATCAGTTCACCAGGAGAAAATGTCAACTTTGTATGGTAGATTCTGCATTGCACTCCACTGAAGTCTGTAATGTAGGCTGGGGTGGGAGGAAGCAGCATAATGTAGCCTGATTTCATAATCAAAAAGTCCTAGTATTCTAGTATTCTAGTCTCCTGTGCTAATTCAAACTATCTTCCTAGACAACCCAGGAGGCTTATTTTTTTCCCCTGTTTATTCCCAGAACACCTGCAGGCAAAACAAGCTGCTTCCACATATTGCTACTAATTAATAGGTATCAGAGGGAGTCTAGCTTAAGGAGTGGTATTTATTATTCTACCCTCAAGATGGATGAAAATTGCCCCACAGGATACCAAATAAATGCCACCCATCTACATAACAGGAGCACAGTTCAATCTTTTATGCCCTACCTGACTCACTGAGACATACCAACCTGTTAATGGGATTGGGTTTTTTTTCTTGCAATGGGAACGTATATATATATAAAGAGAAGCAAGGGGAAAGGATTTTTGTCTCAGTTGGTTCCGATAAGCTCAAAGGAAAATGACAAAGAAATTGTTCTGCAAAATCAAATTGACATAGCTGATAGATAGCAACATACAGAAATTATTTGTTAAGCTGATTTCCCACTATGGGCCCAATGGTGGGTACAATGTATCCATCTCATTTTATTCTCTTAGTATGTCTATGAGATGGATTAGGATAAATTCTGGGGCCCGTTCTGCATGGACCAATAAACACGGGTTAAGGATGGTAAAAAAGTTTTTTGGGGGGGAGGGAACTTTGCATGGATCCCGACCCTAAAGGGAGTCTGTCCTGTATTATTTCCCCCAAACTTGGCTTTTCCAGAATTGCACTATCTGCAAGTCTTTTGGAAAATCCTGGGTTGCAGCCACTTGCGAGCGAATGGCTGGGCAGGAGGCTCTTTATTGGACTGCACTTTCCTTTTTAAAAAAATTCTTAGCTGACAGGTGCAAAGGGTCGTATCGTGATACCATAAGATGTCAGCATGATGGTGGGGGCTCATTTGGGCATGCCTGCATAGCTACGCATCGGTGGGAGGTAAATTTTTTAAAAGACACTCTTCCATGTGAAGGTGTGACAGCAACCCACATTGTTTTCGTGGGTGCCAATCACTGCCTGCATGGATGCATGCAAACGTGAAAACAGGAAAGCAGGTTATTTTATCCTGACTGCAATACGCTGTACATTTGCTGTGTGGAAAGGGCCTTGGTCTCACTGGAAATGTACTTTCACCTTGCAATATGTGAGATTCCTCTACATTCAGAGTGGCTGACGTCTTCCATTTGGCTTTTACTCTTTTTTTAAAGGTGGAGATTGTTCACCCAAGTGAAACAATCTGAAGGTGCCCTGTTCTTGGGTGGGACAGAGTGGGAGAGTCACAATCAAGGTTTAATAGTTCAAATAAAAGACTTATTACTAAGGCTGATTCTGCATGGGCCAAAAACAGCGGTGTGAAAATGGTATGAAAACAGTATAAACCCTTTTGCACCGTTTTAAACCCTTTTACACCATGTTCTTGTAACCTCTAACTGTGGGTTCTGTGGGGCAGTACTTGGAATGAGTTGCAACAACAATTTTTAAACAACAAAATGGTTTACTTTTCTTTACAATTAACACTTTTAAAACATCAACATTTAACGTTACAATTCAAGGTCCTGTTCAGGTTGCATTTCAAGTCCTTCTATTTACAGTCTACTGATATTGCCAAGTCCAATTTCTTCTTTGCAAGTTGGCTGGCTCCTGAAGACTCCAAGGGCTTGATGAACAGGTTGCAACATGATGAAGGTCTCCAGGAGAACTCTCACCCATTACAACCACAAAAGAAAACCCTGAAACAATAAACTCCAACATTTACAACATAGCAAAAACAACAACTACCTTCCCAGTAGTTCCCAACAATATTGAAATTACCTTAACAAGGTGTTAAGGGCTTATAGAAATCAAGGTCCGAGTCTGGTAGCCTTGTTCTTCTGCAAAAGAGCTCTTTCAGCCTCTCTGCTGCTCCGAGTCTCCACCCCCTTACTGGGTCAACCCATTCTGGGCCAACCCATTCTGGGCATGGGGGTTACATTCTCACTGCTGTTTTTGGCCCATGAGGAATCAGCCTTAGAGAAATAGAGACCCTAACTCCTCCCAAGGTCTCTCTAAAACAGGGGTCTGCAACCTGTGGCTCTCCAGATATTCATGAACTACAATTCCCATCAGCCCTTGCCACCATCTGGAGAGCCATGGGTTGCAGACCCCTGCTCTAAGATAAAGTATTTGCTTGACTGGAACAAACTTGAAGCTGTAGACTTTATCCTTTCTTGGCTCCTTTCAAGAAAGTCCACTTGTCTTTGCTTTCTTTAGGTTCCTTGAGTCTTTTATCTGGATTCTGTCTGTGTTAACCTTGCCTTTTATGCTCTCTATACACCTTTGGATGTAACATATATTTTAGATTTCCAACTCCCTTGGCACCTGGAACTGACTGACTGAGCTGAACTGGGGGGTTACTGGGTGATAACAGGAAGACTGCCTTTTAGGAGATTTCTTAAAGGGACAGGGATTAGTTAAAATTCCCTCCCTTGGAAGATTATACAAAAAACAAAACCCATGCTAGAAACTTATAGTTAACAGTGAAAATAATAAAGGCTTCTGTAGGGGCATGACAGTGATGGTGTAGAAGGGAGTGCCCATATCTAGATGATCCACTGACATAGTGTCTGAGCAAAACTCAAACAGCCAAAAATACCAGTCACAGGAGAATGTCTGCAAAAATGCAGATTTGTCATAAATGAATAGGATGATCTTGAACAGGCCCATCTCATGTGCTGTGTGATTAAGCAGGGATCTGACCATGGGTGTTACCCATCCTACCCAAAACGGTGTAAAAGGGTTTAAAACGGTTTTCACACCATTTTCACACCCATAGTGTGAAACCCATGGTTTTTGGCCCATGTGGAATCAGCCTGTGGGAGAAGACCATGGAACATCCCTGTGCCACTAGCTGAAGTTCTTAGTGAACTGCTCTGTACATTTAAGCCCATCATATGTCACAATATAGACAGCTGTTTCAGAGTACCGTATCTTCATGTAGCAGATATCACCTGTAGACAAGCCCTAAAATACAGAATGATACACAGACTTAATGGCATAAAATACCTTATGGAACAAGTCTTGCATGATTTTCTTATTTATAAAGCTGCCTGATCTTCTTTTCTTCCTTTCTTCTCCCTTTACCATGCAGGATTTTTCCAAATGAATGAATGAACTTATGTAGTGTTGTGGCCGTAGGCTGTAACAACGCATAGCAACATATAGTATACAGCATATAACAAAACATAACAAGATAAAATACAACAATACACTAGTACTAAAAATAGCAAACTGTACACAAGACTAATTAAATAAGCCAATAAACAGGCCATAAAGCTAGACGTAAGCATAAAATCCTACTCAAATATACTATCCTAAAATCTCGTTAAGATATTTGAGAAACATTATTTTCCTTACAATAAATGAAAAAAGGCAAAAGTAGTGACTTGTGAAAGTAATTAGAGGAGAAACCTATTGTGATTTTCATCAGTACCAGGGGAATTTACCATGATTTGAAGCACTTTAAAATGTATAGTGTCATTTAAGAGACAACATAAGACATGGGGAATAAGGTCCTCAACCTCATTAGGGACTCAACCTCAAACCCATAGGGACTTTATTAAATCTTCCATGTAAAAATGCAGAGGGCAAGGTTTGAAATCTTATGTTCATAAAAGCTTTCTTTAGATTTGTAGGGCCCGTTAAGTAATGAGAGAGAAGTTTAATGTGTTTAAAAGGGGTATACCATAATGAGAATTTTGAAATTTTCATCAATTCGATATCATGGGAAGCCATTTACGAATGTTATCAGTATCCTATTTTTTTTTTACCAACTCAAAAGAAGGTTAAAAAAGAGCTTGTAATGTGGGAATCAGCAGGTGGACCCATTGATTCTCTTTTTCATTTCCCCAAATGACTCCAAGAGGAGTATCCAGAGAGTACAGATGAACTTCATCCCACATTTTTAATGCAGGCAACCCACACGGCATCAGTGATGTGCTGTGATGATGGTTTTATAGACAAAGTTGTCATCCAGTCTCTGAATCGTGTTCACATCACGTCGACTGCCCCTTGGTAAGCAGAGAAACTGGAACACTATGAAGTGTTAGACTTTATGGATATCTTAATGGCACACATATTTTTCTACTGCATTATTTCTCTTTTCAGCATTTGGAAAAGATGCATTAAAATGCAGCCCTGATAAACATAGTTGAGCAGTCTCTGGCACTGGGCAATGAAATGTTGGCAGCGAAGAGGATGATGACACTTAATTGCATGTTTGGATATGAGAAAACAGCTGGGAATATTCAGAAAGGGGATGTTGAGGGGACGTGTGGAATTTTGCATCATATAGGCAGACACTTGGGTAAAACTAAGGGCTTGAGTTCTCTTAAAATTCAAAATTCCACACTCAGCTGCAACAACCTGCCAGGGTTGGTGCTCCTTTTTAATTATAATGTCTGTGTGCTTCTGCAGGCACCATTTAATTCTCTCTGACAGCACCCCATTTAAAATTAAAGTCAGACATTCAGAACTTTGTTGCAGAATGGAGTTACACAAGAGATGAGCTAATTGCCAGATGTTGTTAATTTGACTCTGATCTGCTACCAAAAAGAGAAAGTTTAAAAAAATGGAAGGAAGCCCAAAGTGGTTGTTTGTTCAAGTTGATGCTCTGTTAAGTAACTGACACGAACCGAGCACATAAGGGATGTTCTTGCACTAATAGCCTCATAGGCCAATCCATTCTATGCAATGAACTGTGGAGCATCCCTCCTGGGGGTCCAGTCTTCAGTGGATACTGGGGTTAGCATGGAAAATATATCCCCAAAGAGCAGCCATCTGTAGCCTGTCATTTGGCATTTCCAGCATTTATAATATATGGGATGAAAAAAATTCAGTAGCTTAGTGCCTTGGGAGAGAGAGAGAGAAATATGAGCTGTGGAACCTCAAGGTATAAATACTTAGACTTTGGTTAATATGATTCTCTGATCACTTATGCTAGTTTAGTCCTATTGAAAAGAATAGTTCCACACCAGGGTAACAGATCAGTTGACTATTGTATGAGGCTTCTTTCAAATGCTAATTATGTTGTGGCAAAACTGGGGTAATTTGTCCAGCAGGAGTCCGTTGATACTGCCCATTGTAGTCATTACAATTAACAATCAGCTCTATGACACTGCTGCTCTGACAAAGAAGGCCTGGAGAAGAGGATACTATACAATATTAATTTTCCCTGGAAGGGATTATAATAGAGATTCTGGTGATTCTTAGAGAAGTATGACACCACCTCCATTAGGGAACCCTGTTTAGAATAGTATGTATGGTCAGCACTAAGGGTATCACAATCTATAAAAGGCATAGGAAAATGTAACCAAACCAATCAATGGAATTATCAAAGAGTTGATAAAACTGATTGGTTCATTTCAGTTTTTTAAATGACATTGCAAGAGATGTAAAAATAGGAGTTTATAAAATGATGGTTGAACCCAACCAGCTCCTCCACTGTTCAAAAAAGGAGGAGGGGTGGATCCCTTTTGACTATCAAAAAGGCTATGCTGGGTTTTATTGGACTGCATGGAAAAAAGCTGTCTGGGACAAGGGCTATAGTAAGGAGGGGAATAGAATGAGATTCAACAACAACAACAAAAATGGCTAGATCCACCCTAATGTGTGGAGTGGAGATAATTAGTAGATTTTTTTTCTTTCTTCACTAAAACTTTGGGCATCCAACTAATTTGACCTATGATATTCAATACTAATCTTTGCAGAGATTATCTTGCCAGTACACTTCAGGAAACCCAATCCAATCATGTGTGTGTTTGGAGGGGGGTGAAATGGAATAGGCCACACCGATGGAGGTGGCACAGGGCCCTGGCATATTTGCCCTTCTGCCTGCATAAGGGAAAAGGTGCTGGTGACTGGGTGTTCCTCAACTCTGTTATGGGGAAACTGGAAGTGGATGCTGTGCAGAGGAATGCTGGCATCTGATTGAATGTCAGCATGAGGGGGAGGGGACAGGCAGTCTGGGGCATTTCCAGGAGTGGAGCTGACCACCTATGGAGGGCTTTTAGGCAGCTGGAGTTTTTTTGTTTAGCTGCCTCCCTTCCCTGACTGAAAGCCTTCTGGAGGTGGTGGGGGATGCAGCACCACTGACATCCCTGGCAGTCAGGGGCATTTGGATTGGGCTGTTGGTTACTTTTCTTGTGTTTGTGTTTTGAAATCTAGTCTAGTTTTGCAGTCTAGTTTCGAAGTCTACTCAAATTTTAGCCATTTCCACAACATCATCTGAACTCTTGTGACAGGATATATAGTTTGGAGTGTATGGCCATTTCTGCACAGTGGCTCTCCACCGGCATAATTCATGCCAATAGATGCACGAGACTGTTTGCATGGTCTCATGTGGGCAACACCGAGGCTGCTGTGATTCACAGAGGTGGCTCTGCACAGAGCTGCCCGTGGGTCATCCCGTTCATCTACCTCGCCTCCCTGCGCAGCTCTGGATGGCTGGAGGGACATGCCCATGCTGCCCTCCGACTGTCCAGAGCTGCGCAGGGAGGAGAGGTAAGTGAATGGGAAACCGGAGGGGCCAAAAACAGCGCCCTCACGCTGGAAAAAAATTGCACTTTCACGCCGTGCTGAAAAAGCAAAGTAAAAATGCCGCCTTTGGAAAAAAAACTCGTAGGGTGAGTTTTCTTAAAAGCGGCGTTACACTTAAGCATAAGGATTGGGGTGAGGCATTGTTACGCTGCTGCAATGCAGCAGTGTCAGCTGTGTGAACAGTGCCCCAGGGACAGTGTTTTTACCATCCCTAGGGTGGTGTTTTTTGGCTGTGCAGAAACAGTCTATGTGGAAGGGAACAATCAGGAATTTTCAAGAGTTTCGCCAAAAGTTCCAAGCCTAGCAACAATGGGGAAATGGGGTGGGGGACATGGGGGAGTGCCACTGATGACTGCATGATATGACATCTGGGAGAAATCTGAAACTGAAGTTATGTCTCTCTAGGAATCACTGAAAACTTTATAATAGAACTGATGTCGTTTTTTTTTTTAATTTAACAGCAGCAACAGCAAGAAATGGAAGCCAGGGTTGGAGAAGTGCCACCTCTGGCAAGAGCTTAGCATCCCTGGTTTCACCGCAGAGCTATCCTTTGAGAAAAAATGAAGAAGGGGGACCTTATCTTAAATTTGTGTCTTTGAATCTTGGTGAAAATCTATATTAATATTTCCAAATGTGGATCTACATTGGCATCAACTTCCTAACGGAGCTACCCTTCAGGATAACATCAGAATAGCTCCATGTGGTCTCATTCTAATTGGGACATCTGGGGATTCAAAGTTGGCAATGCAAATTTGATTAAATCCTCAGGAGCACCGACGTGTGAAGATTCGACAAAGCTTCTTTATCTATTAATTACACCAACAGCTATGTAACAGTCTAGATTGGTAACAAACAATATATACAAACATATATCCAGAACAAAAATGAGATGGTATGTTTTGCTCCCATTTGCATTTCTCATGGGCAGGAATAAAGAATCACATAAAATCCAAAATGTTAGGGCATGTTCAGAATTGGAACACCTCTGAAATTCTTATCCTCAGCTGGATGTGAACTTTGGATCTTGGGATTTCTCTCTAGACAGGGTGAACCCTGGGAAATCAGCAGACAGACAGCCTTGAAGCACCTATGTTCTGTTTCTGTTACAGAAATATATCTGTGAAAGCTCAGCTTGCTTAGGCGATATATCTGGATTTGGATCACAGAGACTGGCTTTGTTTAATACGTCTCTCCTTGCTGCCGATCAGTCTTCTCATGTTTCATCTTTTAAGCTCACTGAGAGTTTATGCTCTAATGGACCTACCTGTTCCATTGGACACTTCTGTTTAAGTGGGCTTCACTGCATAACTTGACTCAGTTCAGGCAAAATCAAACCCCATTTCTTGCTTAGGTGGGCAAAATAAACCTTACTGTATTTCAAATAGTTGGAAATAAACTTATAGTATGTTTAAAACGTGTTTGTTCACTTTCTTAATCTGGTTGGAATTCTATAAAATTTTAAACAAATGCTGTATATAATGTTATGCAAATGTGAAAAAAATCACTCCCCTTATCATGGCACCCACCCAGTTAACTACTGATAGATTAAAAGACACCTTACATCACCCAATGTGTTGTGGCCACCCAACTATCACTCTTTACTTTTTTATCATTGTAACTCTACACCTTTTTATCACTGTAAGGCAGATTTTCCTGCCTTTTCCTTTTTTAAAAATTGTTTTGCTCATCAATGGCTCATTTTCATCCTGGGGAGAAGTGAATGGTGGAGTGCCACAGGGTTCTGTCCTGGGCCCAGTGCTATTCAATATTTTTATCAATGACTTGGATAATGAAATAGAGGGGATGTTAATCAAATCTGCAGATGATACCAAATTAGGAGGGGTAGCTAATATCCTGGAGGACAGGGGCAGGATTCAAAATGATCTGGACAGATTAGAGAGCTGGGTCAAAATGAACAAAATGAATTTCAACAGAGATAAATGTAAGATTCTACACTCAGGCAGAAAAAAATGAAATGAACATCTGTAGGATGGGTGACACCTGGCTTGACAACACTACATGTGAAAGGGATCTGGGAATCTTAGTAGACCACAAACTGAACATGAGTCAGCAGTGTAATATGGCAGCCAAGAAAGTCAATGCAATTCTGGGATGCATCAATAATAGTATAGTGTCTAGATTGAGGGAAGTAACTGTACCACTCTACTCTGCATTGGTCAGACCTCACCTAGAGTACTGTGTTCAGTTCAATTTAAGAAGGATTGACAAGCTGGAACATGTCCAGAGGAGGGCAACTAAAATGGTAAAAGGTCTGAAATCCATGCCCTATGAAGAGAGGTTTATTAGGGAGCTGTGGATGTTTAGTCTGGAGAAGAGAAGATTAAGGGAGGACACTTGGTGATGGGAAAAGCCAAGAGCCAAAAAAAAGGGGGAAAGCTGAAATGATTACTTTGGCTTTTTTTCTGACTTTTAGCTACTAGGCTTTATCAAGATAGCTGGCTTTTATTACTGGCAAAAATAAAATAAAAAGCTGAAAAAGTTTTTCAGATTTATTTTTGGCTTGGCTATATCTGGATGTACAACCCTACAAGAACCTCTCTTTCAAGCTCCTAGTCTTTTTGAAACCTGCACTACTACTAGTTATTATAACAGTTAGTTCTGAAGGGCTGGTGAGTTCTGCTTACACATGAGTACAGTAAAAGAGGAATTCTGGCCAGATTTTGATAGAATCACAAATGATTTTTGAACAGTGACCAGCATTTGATGCAGTGACATTATTATCTACTTTCACCTAAATTATAAAAATACATTAAAACTGGGAAGATCTGATAACTTCAATAGACGTTAGGTTCATTAAGCATTTTAGCTGTGCGGTTTGATTGTGTTTAGTCAGAATCAAGTGCCACTGTCTTTTTTGAATATCACTCTGCTATTTGCACAGGTGAAAGTACTTCATATAAAACTAGTGTCTGCATTATACCATAAACATCCAAAACTCAAAAAGCCTCTATTCTCTCCGTCCATTTCCTAAAAAAAAACAGTTGGCAAAATACCAGGGTCTCTACATCACCAGCAACATGATGTCACTTCTAGTGAATACTAGAAGTGATATTGTTGCATCACCAGTGAAACAGGCCTAGGCCTCAGTTTGCCAGCAGTAGCCCATTTCACTCTCCACCCCCCTCTGCAACATCAGCTGGTTGGTAGGGGGTACCTAGCAACCCTAGCAGGACAGTAGTTGTAACTCTGGAATTCCAAGCCCCACCTTGATATTGGAACTCTACAACTGTTTTGATGTAGAACAAAGGGATGCTACATATAGGGTTGCCAGGTTCCTTCTGGCAGCTGGTGGGAGATTTCAGAGGTGGGTACAGGGAGCAGCAATCATCATCCATCTGTGATGACATCCCTTCAGGTGCAATGCAAAAGCTCTATCATCACACAGGAGGTGTTCTAGCATTTACCCCATAAGAACATAAGAACATAAGAACAAGCCAGCTGGATCAGACCAAAGTCCATCTAGTCCAGCTCTCTGCTACTCGCAGTGGCCCACCAGGTGCCTTTGGGAGCTCACATGTAGGATGTGAATGCAATGGCCTTCTGCGGCTGTTGCTCCCGATCACCTGGTCTGTTAAGGCATTTGCAATCTCAGATCAAAGAGGATCAAGATTGGTAGCCATAAATCGACTTCTCCTCCATAAATCTGTCCAAGCCCCTTTTAAAGCTATCCAGGTTAGTGGCCATCACCACCTCCTGTGGCAGCATATTCCAAACACCAATCACACGTTGCGTGAAGAAGTGTTTCCTTTTATTAGTCCTAATTCTTCCCCCCAGCATTTTCAATGAATGCCCCTTCGTTCTAGTATTGTGAGAAAGAGAGAAAAATGTCTCTCTGTCAACATTTTCTACCCCATGCATAATTTTGTAGACTTCAATCATATCCCCCCTCAGCCGCCTCCTCTCCAAACTAAAGAGTCCCCAACGCTGCAGCCTCTCCTCATAGGGAAGGTGCTCCAGTCCCTCAATCATCCTTGTTGCCCTTCTCTGCACTTTTTCTATCTCCTCAATATCCTTTTTGAGATGCGGCGACCAGAACTGGACACAGTACTCCAAGTGCGGTCGCACCACTGCTTTATATAAGGGCATGACAATCTTTGCAGTTTTATTATCAATTCCTTTTCTAATGATCCCCAGCATAGAGTTTGCCTTTTTCACAGCTGCCATGCATTGAGTTGACATTCCCATGGAACTATCAACTAAGACGCCTAAATCCCTTTCCTGGTCTGTGACTGATAGCACTGACCCCTGTAGCGTGTATGTGAAGTTTGGATTTTTTGCCCCTATGTGCATCACTTTACATTTTGCTACATTGAACTGCATTTGCCATTTCTGAGCCCACTCACCTAATTTATCAAGGTCCGCTTGGAGCTCTTCGCAATCCTTTGTGGTTCTCACCACCCCAAATTCTATGGTTTCCTTTCAGTTTGTGGGAAAGTAATAGAGTGTCCCCATGTGATGTTGATGCTTCCATATCATGCTGGAAGTGATGTCATCACATACAGATGCTGATTGCTGCCCTACCTTTTTGCCTTTTTGCCAACCTATGTCTGCCCACCTCAGTGTCGGCAGTGTCAGCAGGCAGAATCAGGAATTGCCAGGAGATTGTCTGTCATTATAGGCCCCAAGGAATATTACTAATAATATAAGTTACAGTAAAATAGATGGCGTTCAGCGATCTGCTATTGTAATTCCGTCCCTTCCCCTAAAAGGGGTGGGGGAAACAGCATCCCACGTTCTGACCTAAAAATTCCCTCCCCCTTCCAAAAGGGAGGAGTGGCGAGTCTGACATGACAGCTGACCCCGGTATCAGAGCCGGGGAAAGGGGGCACCATCAACGGCTGGTTCCTCCAAAGGCCCGGCGGAACAGCTCCGTCTTACAGGCCCTGCGGAACTCACCAAGGTCCCGCAGGGCCCGGACAGCTGGAGGGAGAGCGTTCCACCAGGCCGGGGCCAGAGCTGTAAAGGCTCTGGCCCGTGTGGAGGCCAGCCGTATCGCCGAGGGGCCAGGGACCACCAGTAGGTTGGCCTCCACTGATCGAAGAGGCCGTGCAGGGACGTATGGGGTGATGCGGTCCCGAAGATACGACAGTCCCAGGCCGCGTAAGGCCTTAAAGGTCAATACCAGCACCTTGAAAGTGATCCGGAATTCCACCGGGAGCCAGTGCAGCTGGCGCAATATAGGCTGGATATGTGCCCAGGTGGCGCTACCTGTAAGCAGGCGCGCTGCTGCATGCTGGACCAGTTTTAATCTCCGGATCAGACGCAAGGGAAGGCCCGCGTAGAGCGAGTTACAATAGTCTAATCTGGAGGTGACCGTTGCATGGATCACAGTGGCTAAGTCCGCTTGGGAGAGGAAGGGCGCCAGCCGTCGGGCCTGACGAAGGTGGAAAAAAGCAGCCCGGGTTGTATGGGCCACCTGGGTCTCCATTGATAGAGACAAATCCAGGTGGACCCCCAGGCTGCGAACGGAGGGTGTTGGCGCCAAAGTGACCCCCTCCCACACCGGCGGCTGGAAAGACCCTCCCCCCCCTTCGCGGCCAAGCCAGAGGATCTCCGTCTTCGATGGGTTCAGTTTTAACCTGCTCTGCCGCAACCAACCAGCGACCGCCTCCAAACAGTGCTCCAAACAGGGGCGGTGGTTGCTCCCCCCTCCATCAACAGAACGAGCTGTGTGTCATCTGCATACTGATGACAAATCAGCCCGAAACTCCGTACCAGCTGAGCAAGAGGTCGCATATAGATATTAAATAGCAGCGGGGATAAAAGTGCCCCCTGGGGTACGCCGCATTTAAGCGGGCACTTCCAGGAGGCTTGATCCCTGCACCTCACCTGCTGACTCTGGCCCCGGAGAAACGAGACAATCCATTGAAGGACAGTGCCTTGCACTCCAGAGGTAGCCAGGCGGTGGGTCAAAAGGTCATGGTCGACCACGTCAAACGCTGCGGTGAGATCTAACAACACCAGCAGCGCCGATCCGCCTCGGTCAAGCTGAATACGGAGTGTATCTGTGACGGCGACGAGAACAGTCTCCGTCCCATGCCCAGCACGGAAGCCGGACTGGAAGGGGTCAAAAGCCGATGCGTCATCCAGAAAACCTTGAAGCTGCTCCAACACCACTCTCTCAATTACCTTCCCCAGAAACGAAAGATTCGAGACAGGGCGGTATATGTTCTTATGACTCTGCTGAATAGCTTGTTTTTTCAGAGTAAAAGGAGTTGGAAAAAACCTTGATATGACTTGGGGGGGGGGGGGTGATTTTATTTTGCCAAATTACAATTTCCTAGTCATAACCTGATGGGAGAAAAAGTTCTGACTCACCATTAGCATATGATAAGTTATATGAAACTAGCATACCCGGCCACACGTTGCTGTGGCTTAGATTAGAGTGGGGGCCACAGGGCAGCTTCCTCCCTCTGGGACTGTGCTGGATCTGCCTCCTCGGGGTGTTGCAGGGGGGGTTGCACCATCCCTCCTTTCTGTAAGGACCTGTAAGGTTTGCCCCCCCCCCGGCTGGAGTGAGCTCTGGGCCTGGACTGGGGCAAATTGGCTGGGCCTGCGAGTTTTGCGATGGCAGCAGGCTCGCCTCCTCCTGGCGGCCCCACACTTGAAGTGGGGGGGTGGGGGTGGGTGCGGGGAAAGGGGGAGGGGTGGGGGATTTTTCCTGGCCGCACGTGAGTAAAAGCAGTTAGGGTGGCGTGTTGCGAGCCCCCTGGCCCCCTGGTACCTTCACCATTGTGTGCAGGAGAAGGTGATGTGGAGACTGGCTGATGGGGCGGCGAGGCTAGTGGTGGTGGTGGTGTGGGGCCTATCGGCGGCCGGAAGAGCAGGGGGCGGTGAATGGAGAGGAAGGCCGTTCCCGGTGCAGTGGTCCATTTTCTGAGCCTACTCTGTCACCTTACCTGTTCATTTTCATCAGGTTTTTTTTATTTTCAGGGGATTGAGATCTTTGAACTTTCAAGTGCATGAGCTATGGGGAATCGCAGCAAAGGCACTGAAGCACTGAAGCATCAATTCCACAGAGAATTTGAACAAAACTGGGAAAAACATTAAATGGTGGCTAGGAATCGTTTCGAGGGTGTGGGGGGGGGGAAGTCAAAAACATTTTGCAAACGTTTTGCAAACATTTTCTGTGACTTGTGTGGAAAAAGCCACAGTTGAACAGAACATAAATTCCAAAATACTAATTATTTTTGTATGTTATAATTATCATGACTGAGGAGACCAGTTCCTTCACTCCCACCCAAGGCCAACAAAGAAACAAACCCATTAGCCAAAAGACCCTTGCTTAGCCTTTCTGCTTTGAGTACCATGGGATTGTGTTGAATCTTTTTATGCAGTTTGGCTTGATTTCTAAGTCAGCTACTGTGAAGATCGGTTTATTCATGTGCTTGCCATCACATCTAAAGATACAGCTGTAGTTGGGCAGATTTCAGTAATTCTGAGGCATGCCCAACCTTATGTGCTAGCAATATCCACTTCAGAACATTGCCTTTTCCAAAAGGAACACAAAAACAAGTACCCTGCATTCCTGAGCCAAATCTGGTACTTCTAAATTTGATTATCTTAAGGCTGCTTGTTAATACTCAGAAAGTGTTGAGACTCAAAAAGCTGGTATTAAAATGTTGACTCTTGTTAATTGGGGATCCACTTTTGTTGGAAACTTTATGAATCATAGCTTCCTGGCTGCTTTAACAGCCATTCTGCCTGGACTAGAGTCCAATAGCAAAAGTGCTCCTTCTGTGCTCTTATATCCATCATTAACCAGACATGGAACTCATGCATCAGACTTTGGACATTTTAGCATTGCTGGTTGGTGTGAAGTAGCAAAAAAGGATACATTCATTTTCTTCTCCTGTGCTTCACTCTAGAGTATAGCCAGGAGAGCTGCATAACTCTGATCGAAAAACACAACATGGAAAGTTTCAAACTTCATAATAAGTAGGCAGATTGAAATGAGGAATGATTAAATGTATTGCAATGGGATGATATAGGCTGATTCTCACAGCCATGTTCTTTCCCCAGTTTAGTGACTCCAGCCATCCTTTGACAGAAGGTATGAAATATTCACCAGGCCTACGCTATTCTGAAGATAACCTTATCAAAACACACAGGTAGAAGCCAGCCTCAGGCTTGTTCTGCACAGGCCAATAAACACAGATTAAGGATGGTAAAAACATTTTTAGGGAGGGTGCAGGGAGGTGGGGGCAGACTCGGTGGTGGGTGGCCACAGTGCCCACCTGGGCTGGCCACCACTGCCAAGCCCCAACCCCCTCCACCTCTGTGCAGGCTGGCTTTTAAAAGCTTTAAAAAGCTGACTTTCCCGCACGGAGACCGAGGGGATGGGGCTTGGGAGCATGGCTCTGCCCCCTGCACCTAGGGGGCATGGCTCAAGGTGTGGCCCCACCCCTGAGCCCCCTGTTTCCGTGCAGGAAAGCCAGCTTTCAAAAGCCAGCCTGCAGGGGGAGGGGGCTAAGGAGTGGGGCCATGCCCCTGAGCCACGCCCGTGAACACGGGAGGGTGGAGAAGAAGCTGTCTCCAGGTGCCATTTCCCCTCATATGCCTCTGAAGCATCCATCTTAGAGAATGGGCAGTCACTGTCATCCTAGGCAATGGACCAGGGCTTTGGGCAGTGTAGCTCTGCGAGATCCTATCTGAGTGATATACTCTGATAGCAGATCATTTGATCTCTCCTGACATATATGTTCCTATGGAAGCAATGTGACATCTTGCTTTTTGCAAGGAATTTATTTATTTATTTACTATATTCAGCCCTACCCCCCCCCCAAGAGCTCAGAGCAGCTTATGATGTCATAAATTGATTAAAAAACCTAAAAATATCAATAAAAAAATCATAAAACCATTTAAAACATCCAACTAAAAACCCCAAATGGCAAGAGATGAAAGGTCAATGTAGAAATGGGTTCTGTACTAGCTGGATTTACAGTTCTTCCTTTTTGGCAGAGCTTTAAAAAAATCTAGCAGGTTAGTTTATTAAGCATTACAATCCTGACTGTATGTTTTAAGCCCCTGTTGTATTTGGTATCCAACTCAATCAGCTGATGAATTCACCACTCTTTGTGATTTATATGAATTTGCTCAACACATTGCCTTAAGAAAGCATGCAAGTAAATATTGTCTTGTGGCTATAAAACTGATGCTATTTTTTTATTTTGATTCAAGTGTCAGTTATCTCATGGATTAATCAGGTCTCACTAAGCAATACTGCCTGAGGACAGTGTGGTATAGGAGCTGGGGGCTTGAACTGGAGAGACTAAGGCTCATTCCGCACATGCAGAATAATGCACTTTCAAACTGCTCTCAGTGCTCTTTGAAGCTGTGCGGAATAGCAAAATCCACTTGCAAACAGTTGTGAAAGTGGTTTGAAAACGCATTATTTTGCATGTGCGGAAGGGGCTTCAGTTAAAGTCCTCACTAGCTGTGAAACTGCTTTACCTAGCTCACATTATTTTTGTGAACTATCCACACTGAGTTTTTTTGCAGATAATAGGGATAAAACACTATAGGCAGCTGATCTGTATCCCCTCTCTCCATACACTGAACAGGACCCAAGCTTAGAACATAAGAACACAAGAAAAAGCCTGCTGGATCAGACCACAGCCCATCTAGTCCAGCACTCTGCTACTTGCAGTGGCCCACCAGATGCCTTTGGGAGCTCACATGCAGGATGTGAAAGCAATGGCGTTCTGCTGCTGCTGCTCCCGAGCACCTGGTCTGCTAAGGCATTTGGAATCTCAGATCAAAGAGGATTAAGATTGGTAGCCATACATCGACTTCTCCTCCATAAATCTGTCCAAGTCCTTTTTAAAGCTATCCAGGTTAGTGGCCATCACCACCTCCTGTGGCAACATATTCCAAACACCAATCACACGTTGCGTGAAGAAATGTTTCCTTTTATTAGTCCTAATTCTTCCCCCCAGCATTTTCAATGTATGCCCCCTGGTTTTAGTATTGTGAGAAAGAGAGAAAAATTTCTCTCTGTTGACATTTTCTATTTTATAGACTTCAATCATATCCCCCCTCAGACATCTCCTCTCCAAACCAAAGAGTCCCAAACGCTGCAGCCTCTCCTCATAAGGAAGGTGCTTCAATCCCTCAATCATTCTCATTGCCTTTCTCTGCACTTTTTCTATCTTTTTGATATTCTTTTTGATATGTGGCGACCAGAACTGAACACAGTACTCCAAGTGCGGTTGCACACTGCTTTATAGCATGACAATCTTTGCAGTTTTATTATCAATTCCTTTCCTAATTATCCCCAGCATAGAGTTTGCCTTTTTCACAGCTGCCATGCATTGAGTTGACATTCCCATGGAACTGTCTGCTAAGACTCCCAAATCCCTTTCCTGGTCTGCTACATACCCTTGTAGCATGTGTGTGAAGTTTGGATTTTTTGCCCCTATGTGCATCACTTTAGCTTAGAGTAGATTGGGGGTAGAATGGACACTTTTGACTGAATCCAAGAATTCTGGCCTGAGGTGTCAGCCCGTTACTATGCTATAGTGTATTTATGCCAGTCCAGAAATAAAATAAATGTCTTCATTTCAAAAAATTGAATGTAAAGGATGACCCGGTGTATGTGGGCATGGAATATTTGACTCTGCAAACTCCAGACATATCAATAGTCAGTCATCCAAATATTCTGAAAATATTGTATATATGCATGAAGAAAAACAAAACAGATGAACACTTGAACGCATGATTCCTCATCTCAATAGTTTGGCCAAAGATTAGATTACATCACCAGGCTCCTTACAAAACCAGATGTGAATTTTCATGCAACCTGTAGTAAAAGTTTGGTAGCTAGATATATGAGAATCCCCACTAGACTCTTGGTCATTTAAAATATTGTCCAGACTTCTTATGGGCACCCTAATGACCATATCACAGAAATCTCATTGTCCACACCAACTCTATTTACACAGATATTTTCAGCTAGCCATTTGAAGCTGGGATGCTTTCAGAGCCAGAGGGACAACTGAGGAAGAGCTAGTCCTGCAGAACTTTAGGATAATTGAGGATGTTTAGCTATGCAATACCTTTCTTGTTGCTATAACTGGTTCACTGATTTTAGTAGGAGAAACCACCGATGAACAATTGCTTTAAACTGACGTAACTCTAGAATATCCACAAACCTAATTCCAGTTTTGCATCTCATTTAAGGATCCTGCTTCTGGAAGTAATTTATGATTGCCAACTGGTCAGAAAAAGATTGTCCTGGTTTATGCCAGGAGATCAAGTTTTTATCTTCTATACATAGAACTGTTAAAAGCACAAGACCAGATTGGACCATTCTTTCTTATCAGCTGGGAAGCCTAGAAATGACATAGAAACAGGATCCCACTTTTTCATATTCCGATATTGTGGAGTGATTAAATATCAGGAGAAGATTTTTCACTGGCCTGCCTCTGAAATCAGCCAAAGACTCATGCACATTATTCTGATCACTTAAGCAGCCTAAAAGAACCTCAAGACATGGTATAGACATCCCAAGTCCAAGTGACATAACCAGAATCCTCTTTTACCTGTTCAGAGGTTGTGGAATGCTTAAACGCCATGAGAAGATTCTTTACTGGCATGCCAGGTAAATGGCTCTGAAATGAACCACAGACACATATACGTTGTTCAATGGACTGCCCTCAAATGTATCTTTAATTAAAAAGGAAAAAAATGGTGTTTTGACATTCACCATCCAGTTCTTCTTTCAGTATATTGATCAAAAATGTAACAACCAACTTGTGAATGTCTCCAGCAAAGCACAAAAGGTGGTTGGTGTGTCATGCCTTGGTTCCTTCCCCACTAGTCAATGGCTTTGAAGGCAGCCTTAATAAGAAGAGACTTTCTTCTTTCCAAGCCAACCACCTTGCGCACCTGTTCTTGGCTCCCATGGGGTGCTTGCAGGCTGCCTGGATGAAGGTCTCCTTGTTAAAATATTGGCAGCACGTAGGAGAGTGGGCTGCTAATAATCACTTGGTATTTTAACATCTGATAACTGTCTCCTAAAATATTAATCAAATCATAACATATGATCCTAAATATAGGCTTTCTGACTTCATTCCACACTCTTCCTAAGGTTCCCCGGATGGTTATGGCTGTTGTGAGTTAACCTTTTCTGGCATTTCACCGATTGTAATAACTGCCTTGCCTGTGAATGCAAAACTAGATGCCCTTTCCTGCTGTATAAACATACCACACACACCCTGTCTCTCCCCTGGATTCTTCCTTTCAGGGCATGAATCTCCTTGGCAGTATACAAAAACATTCATTTGCCTAAGGAGATAGTTAAAATTTATTCTTAAAAAACCAGAAAGAAAAAGATATCTGATGGACCCCAGCCTATGTTTTTAATGCTTCCTGTAAGCTTGCTCAGTCTCTTTACCAGCAACTCCTGTGTGGTCCCTTCTGCCACTCAGCGACTCTGGAATCCAAGGACTAATATTTGTGCTTTTAAAATGCTCCTGTAGGTGTGATATGACACCCAACTTTAGCAATTCACCTCTCCTTAGCTGTAATGCTCAAGGATGTGCTTCTTCTATAAATATTTGATTGACTTGCCAGTGCCGTGCTGTTTTCATCTATCACTTGCTTAAATTAGTGCTAGTTTACCTTGGATAGACGGTACTTCTCTTGAAGTAGGGTTAAAGGACTTACCTTTACCATTTCAGGCAGAAATGTCTGGAATACAGCGGCGGGTTGGAGGGAAGCAATGCCAAACACATTTATTAGTGTGTGCCGCAGTGTTCAATGTATAAATCCAAATGGGACTGCAGCCTTCTTGAAATACGTGCGAAGGTCTGGATGCAAGTAAGCAATTAATACTGTAGTTTGTTTTTGGAAACTCCTGTGCTTTGTTTAAAAATAAAGCCTGGAAAGAAAGTGTGTGGGGACCCTTGTGCTTGGGGTGGTGGTTTGGGCTGCTCAATCCTGGTCTGACAGAAGGTAAATAAAGCAGAATTTATTCCACCCGCCCTACACTGTGCTCCTTTTACATCTATCAATCATGTGTCACTTTCAGAAATGCAAAATTCCCACTTGTGTTTCTAGAAAGAAAGCTGAAAGAAAGAAGTTGAAAGAAATATGAAGGGAAAGGGGGAGGGGAGACCACTGAAATATCCTTGGGAACCCTTCGTTTTCTATAACAATGGCCATAGAAAAGTCTGTTTTCAGGCTACTTTTGCTATCTTGAAGATTCATGAAAGGCTGATTTATTCGTGAAAGTGAGCCTGCCTGTTTCTTCGAATACACATTCTGATCCTGGATCTTCATTTTGCACTTCCTGTGCCCACTCCACCCTTTCGCCATGCTCATCTGGGGCCAAGGAATGATTATTGCTTCAATTAGCAGATTCCCGCATGCAAGTGGTGGGGAGTGGCTAGGGAACCATTTTGTGGAGGAGATTGAGAGGTCTCAATTGCTGCCAGACAAATGGGATATTAGAATGGTGAGGCCAAATCCATTTTGGAATCCTTGACACAGACTGCCTCTTCTAACCTCTTCCATCTTCCAAAACAAATTTCCTTTGGTACGGCTGGCATCTACACCGAGGATTTCTTTTTGTTTTTTTGTTTTCCTTTTTTTAGTTTTTTTCCCCGGCTGCTTTCAAGACTATTATCTCCTGTATTTGTTGGATGCTGTCGCAGAGCTGATGCTCGATTCTTGTAACCAGAACATGTCTGTTGATTAGAGTGTCAATAGATTTCTTGGCAGAAAGGGCACTGCTCCTTGAAAATGTAAAACTGCATTTCAATCTCATTTAGGAGGGAAAGAGAAAGGAGGAAGGAAAATGCCCTAAAACCACATTTTCTTCTCTTTGGACAAGAGCTTTGAGTAAACAAGCCCTTTCCCTTCTTTTAATAAGGTCATTTGCGACATCGGTTTCTGTGCGGAGAGGAGCATTTTGTGTTGTGTGTGTGTTTTTAAAGAGTCCAGTGGCCTTTGCATTTAAAGGCTTGCTGCGAGGGCCTTCTGTACAAGGGAGGTGGGGAGGGGAAGCACCTTGTCTTTTCATTGCCAGTGGTGACACCCAGCTCCTAACAAGCACCTGTGGCAAACCTCCCCCCTCCCTCCCCCCAATCTGGAGCAACAGATTTCTGTATACAAGATCATAGCTCCTGTCTCTCTGGAAGAATGCACCTTTGACTTTTCTAAATAACAATGCAATTACCTTCAAAAGCTGGCAGCCAAAGTACATGGTGAGAAATGTGCACCATTAATAAGAAATTAACCACCTTTGGGGAACAGCCAATGTATTCACCGGAAAAGAAGACAAAAATGATCTTCAGGACCTGGTGTGAGGTGAAGAAAGTCTCTTCTAATTGAGCATGCTCACACTCAGTGGGGTCTCCTGGTTGCAGTCAAAGGATATTTTTCCTGCTCCCCATCCTCTGCTAAGACCCAATGGTCCCTTCCCATTTTACATCTACAGTATGAATTTGGGTAAAAGCAACAGCTTGCTTTTCTTCCCATTGCCATTGCTCTAGTTTCTGTTGGCTGTTTTCTGAGGGGCAAGCAGCTTATCTTCAAGTCCTCTGTCATTTTCTGTGTGTGACCTAGAGGACAGGAACATGGTCAGCCAAACCATGACATTGCTTTGAGTGGGGAGTCCTGCAGACATGCAAAAATGGCATTGGTTGGATAACAAGAGCCATCAGAAGTCACAACATGTAGATTCATTGGACTCCTATGTGACTCTTTAATTAAATCTGGTAAATTAAATCCAGTAAATTAAATCCAGGGAAAATGGGGGTTCCTGTGCCTGGGTGGAGGGGGACAAATCAAAGAGTTCAGCTTCCTGATCCTGTTGCTTGGCTCTGTCCAGGGGGAGAGGGTGCTTAGAGGTGATTGTGTCAATAGCTCAGGCTATCTCTCTATTCCAGATAATGGTCAGAGCCTTGACAGAATCAACAGAATCGTCAGCCTTGTCAGAATTGTCAGGGTTGTGCTATGCTTCATTGCCCTGTTCAAAGACTCCATTAGCTGTCATGATCTTGATCTGGTGACCTGGACAACGGTGATATTCCCTCATGATGCTGGACATGCTTCTCATTATGACTGTATTACCACTGTTTGTACAGCTACTCCTTCAGTTGCTCCTGTCTGCACTGATGCTGCCTTTGAATCCAGCAAACACCTGGGAACTTTAGCCAATTACATTCAGCACACTGAAATGTGCGTCTATGAGGCTGCTCTGTGTGACAATGATTCAGAGGGTGACAATTTCATTGGTCAACAGTATAATGTGATTCTTTTGAAAACAGTAACAATCTTGCTCAAACTGGAAAGAGGAAGTGAAACATTAAAACACTGATGATCTCTATGACGAACGAAGATTCACCAACCTGCTGAATGCACTTTTAACATCCAATTCGGCTGTTCTCTAGATGGAGATTTGGAAAATGAAATATCCAGTTCCCGCTTGCACCACTGTTCCCACATGGATTTTGAAGTAGCACTTAGGAACAGATGTATGACAACTTCAGATGCCAAAAATACCAACTCCTGGCATTTATAAAGACCATTTAGGTACCTTCCTTCCAACTGTATTCACAGCACAGAGAAGAGATGCCTGGAGATTTAAGTGGAAGTCTGCTGAAAAAGGAGGTGGTTATTGACTCTGTCCATTAACCTTTCAGTTGGCCAGATGGTGTGAGGGTGTGTGGAACTGTTGCATTTCCTTAGTTTATACAAGTTTTAAAACAATAGATACATGAAGGTGAGGGGGAAATCTGCAATACTACATTACTCTAAAGAAATTATAGCTATGTTTGCATCTCCATAACCTCTTGGCACATGCCTTTAAGCAAAATTAGAATAGTTATGATACACAAATGAACACCATTAGGTTGCTGTGTCTGAACCTCATGAATTTCCACTAACCCATGCAAAATCCTGAGCGGAAAGGGCTGGAGACCCCTCATATGAAGAATGCTTCTATTTTTTTTTTAAAAAAGCTACACATCACGGAGAATTTACTTTCATCAAGTTTTTTTGGACATTGTGTTACTATCTAGATACAGACTGAAAAAGCAGAACTTTCATGAAGAAAAACAAAGACTCTGAGTCTGTAATTATTGTTGCAATGAAAGGGATGGCTAAAAACAGGCTAGAGATGGAGGGTTCCCAAAATGGAAAGCTTTTGTTTTTCCCATGTTCTGCACTCAAACAGCATTGAGGAAAGAGGTGGGGAGATGGCCCATGAGTAAAGCCAATTCTTGGCTCCACAACAACCTCCAGAGGCTCTGGAGTCTCCCAAGGCAACTAGGATGAGAGAAGGCTTGCCCTATCTCCTTTGAGAGAGGTGGTAAACATCACTTTAAAATGGCTGCTGCAGGGGGTGGAGCTATCTATATTTTGGTTGGAAGAGTGGTCCAGTCACTGGGAGGACAGCAAGCCCTGGACAAAGAACGGGTGGGCTTCCATTCTTGAGTACCTATCTCCCCTTAATAAAAACCCAGGTTCCTGGATTCCATGACTAGAGCAGGGCTTTTCATCATGGTGTTCATCAGAAATGATGCCCAGTAGCCCCACCCATTTCCTGAAAAGCTTGGCCAGTAACAAAAAGACACTGCAGCAACCATAGGCACCACACTGAGGAACTCTGAACTAGACTGTTGGCTGTCCAGTATTATGAAGAGAGCAGCTACCCACAAATCCTGTGATCGCATTAATTGTCCCTTGAGTGCACAATAGGGAATTCAAAGAATAGTTATGGACTAATAATACTGTTCCTCAGAAAAAGCAACTTTATTAGCAGAGGGAACTCTGAGGGACACTGCCTCTGATACCTTTCCTTTCTGCTTTGCTTTCTAGGGAGGTTGTGAGAACTAATTAGTTAATGTTTGCTGAGTGCTTTGAAGAGGAAGGGAGCAGTATAAGAATGAAGCATGATTATCTTTACAGACAGGTGCTATTTAGGCAGTGGCTATACTCTTAGATGTCATTTCCTATTTAATGAATGCACAGTAATTATCTTCTTAAATCTCCCTCAGACACTGCCTTTGTTAAAGTGAGATGACACGTTCTTAAAAGTCTGCTAGGATTTCGCTTCCAGGCTTGCACCCTGATACCTCAGCCTGGGCACTGCCTACCAAATGTTTCTTCAACCAGTCTTACAACCAGCCAAGTCTCTGGCAGTGACCTGGCATGCTGGTCAGGGAGACACCACTGTCTGTGATGAGTGCCATGCTGGCCTCGTGCCACTGCAGAACCACCATCCTCAGAAATGCAACCTTCTACATTAATTTACATCAGTGGACTTTGGAGGGTGTCATTCTGTCTGGAAGTGCACTGCAGAACTTTGGGGGGTGATATTTTGCAAGTCCCATTCCACAGCACTACCCATTCAGCACACTGACCATTTTCTGCCACTTCTCTGAGGTGTTCGCCATTTGCTGAAGTCTCCTACGGACATTTCCTCAACTAACCTCACAGCTGCCCACCATTTCCATCATTGCTGTGCACTATTTTCTTTTTTTCTTTCTTTTTTTGTGCACTATTGTCTGCTGATTATGCAAACATGTCATTTTTACATTTTTCAAATTTTTGTGTGAGGTATCTTTGAAGCTATGTAGATACGATACAAGAATCAGCAAGCCTTTGGATATTGAATCTCTGTAGCTTTGAAAGTATTGCAGCAGCTTTTTTTTTAAAGGAAAAAAACATTGTTGATGGAAATGCTTAATTGTTCCATGTTTGGTGGACAAAAAAGCCAAAACCGTTGTTTTAAAAACATTTGCACAACATTTTAAATGTTCTGTGCAGAAAAAGCCAATTAGAAGGGAACACCATCGAAATGGACTGTTTTAGGAGAGTTATTGGAAGCACAAGAACTCTGCCTGTAACTGTGTCTGGCTGTTCAAATGCTAGGAGAATCATTTCAGTTTGAATTTCTGAGGAGACTTCAGTGGATGGTGCCAAGATTCACATCTCTTTAAGACATGTTAAAAATCAAATAGTAGAAAAGCCGAGGTAGTTTTGTTTTGCAAACACGTGTAATGTTTTAAATACCTTATAATAATGAGAGCTATTGGTAGCCCTCAGGGTCTGTCCTGGTGCTTATGAAATTTGGGAATGAGAGGGAGTCGGTATGGTTTGCCCACCCCTCCTTAAATGGCACTTCTGTCTAGCATCCCACCACACAATGAAAAGAAAAGGACACTTAAAATATTGGCAATTAATAAAAGCTTCATTAGCAAGCTGAATGCTTCGGGCTCATGTCGCATTGCAAAGGGTTTTCTTTTTCTTCTTTCCTGCCAGAGACATGTTTTGGCAGTATCGAAACCCAACCACACTCCCCACTTGACCTACCTCTATGTTTCAGCCACAACTGCCTTCCTTGAGCATGGAAACATCCTTTCAGCATCATAAGCTTCATTTATATTTTAAAAATTATTATTGTAACTCACCTTTTTTACCTAGACAGTATACTACATATAAAAAGGAACCGAGCAACACAGTACAGTGTTGTGAGCTCCCCCTGCTGGCCTAGACAGAGGAAGTCATCAAAATATATTTGTGTGTGAATTGAACCACTTATTAATGAAGGTGTGCTATGGTAATAGACTTGAAAGGAGATAAGGTGGTAGCAGCCTTCTGACCCAGTCTGCAGTCCCGAGAACATTTAACAGGAAATAAGCTCCAGTGAACAGTATGTGAATTGGGCATCCTTAAGGATTGCTTCTGTTGCAGGCAATATGAAAAGAAGAAACAGCAACATGAGTTGGATTTGCTCAATAAAGGAAGCCACAGTTTGCAAGATTTGCAAGCCAATCATATGCAATTTTTTGTTTTTGATGGAACCATCATGGTGTAAATGACTGACAATCTAGTCAAAGCTTTTCATTAACCTACCAAGCTACATGTAACATTTCTCAGAAGGGAAAAAACACTAGCCTTTTGAACTTCTATGATGCTCTTCTATTTAAAGATTTGGACTAGGAAGGAGATAGTCAATATCTTCTCTTTCTGACAGAGGTTTACAAATACAAGTTCATCATGGTCAAGTGATGACTTGCATGCTGACATTATAAGAAGGTGAAATGCTGTGCCTTTCAGCAGAGTCACTTCCCATGTTCACCTTCCATTTGTTAACAGCGGTGAGGACAAAAGAGGCATTTTGTGCAAATTTTGGCAGTTGAAAAAATACCACTCTTCTGCCTGTTTGGGGATGGCTATGGACCATGATGAAAATGTTTACCCTTTCATAGTGAGAGTAAGAGTGATTAAGGAAATGGGACCTTCCAACTTGATTGGCATCATCTTTTGGTTATATAGCCAAAATCTCATTGTATCATGACATTTGAGAGCCATCGTGGCATAGTGGTTAAGAGCAGATGGACTCTAATCTCGAGAATTGAGTTTGATTCTCCACTCCTCCACATGAGCAGCAGAATCTTATCTGCTCAACAGATTTGTTTCCCTACTCCTACATTCCTGCTGGTTGACAGTTTGTTCAGAACTCTCTCAGCCTCACCTACCTCACAAGGGCCGTTTTTGCACGGTGTCGAACGGTCCCAGAAACAGCCGGGCAGTGCGGACCGACCGGCACGTCTCCGAGGCCTGGAGACACGCCCCCCCGGCCCTGCGCACCTGCTTCAGCGTCGCAGAGCAGGGGGGCGTGTCCCCAGGCCTCAGCGACACGCCGGAGGGGCGGAGACAAGGTAAGTGAAGGGTGGGAGTGGGGGGGGGAGGCGCCTGGAAGCCTCTGCCATTCGCACGGCAGCGGCTCCAAGCCAGCGTTTCCAGTAAACCTCACTTGCCAAGCGAAGCTTGGAAACGCCGGCTTCGCGCCGGTCGGGCGGCGTTAGGGCGGCGCGGCCGCGCAGCAGCTGGGCCCCCTGTGCAAATGGCTCCCTGGGGACAACGTTTTTGTCGTCCCCAGGCCACCATAAAACTCCCGTGCAGAAAGGGCCAAGGTGTCTGTTGTGGGGAAAGGAAGGGAAAGGAGCTTATAAGCTCCTTTAAGTCTTTTTGCAGGAGAGGAGTGGGGGTATAAATCTAAACTCTTCTTCTTCATTATCCTACTTACTATGTGATCTCTAGCTGGGACCACAACTGCCCCCTTCAAAACCACAGAAGTAATAAAAGATCAGGGAAATGAGTAACAGCTCATGAAAAAGAAGAGGAGGAGGAGTAGTTTGGATTTACACCCCACCTTTCTCTTCTATAAGGAGTCTCAAAGTGGCTCACAGACTCCTCTTCCCTCACAGACATCTTGTGAGGTAGCTGGGGCTGAGAGAGTTCTGTGAGAACTGTGGCTAGTTCAAGGTCACCTAGCAGGAATGTAGCAGTAGAGAAACAAATCCAATTCACTAGGTAAGAGTCCACCACTCATCTGGAGGAGCAGGAAATCAAACCCAGTTCTCAAGTTTAGAAGTCCGCTACTCTTAACCACTGCACCTCATTGGCTGTCAAGCAAAGTACCAAAGTTGGGTTTGAATCTGAAAATATTTTGCTATCAACGCTCCTAAGACATTTGTGATATTTGCCTATTTCATGATCATTGCCTCTCTTTCTATATGAAATCTAAGGTAGTGTAAAACATCAACATATTGGTGCAAAGATACCACCGATTGATTCATTCCACCCCCTGTCTGAACTGGATGTACATTTATACATTATAGATGTCTTCCATACAGGTTATATGACCTGAGTTCAACACTTCTGGGGACCAGGTTTTTTCCTCTTGCTTTTGCACAGCCTTGTGGTGCATTATACATTTCTGAGGATTAGAGCCTGCTTTGTCAGAGGCATAAAGCAATTCTTTGTGTTGGCAGCTATGTGAGGAAATGTTGGGTAGAGAGAATGGAAGAATTTACTGCTGTGTAGTGGATTTGTATGAAGATTAAATGGAGATGGAGAAAAATCAGGTATGGGCCATGACAAAGGGAGAGTTTTTTTTTTAAAAAAATCTTTTACCCTTCCCTATTTCACTGTGCTGATCTTAGCCCCAGGCTGAGCCCCAGGGCAAGAGTCTTTTCCCTCCCACTCTTTGGCCTGTGCCTCAGGTACAACCCTTTCCTATAAGCAGAGCATCACTGATGTGAAAACACAGTGGACATGACTTCATAGCTCCAATTCTTTCTTTCAAAGACAAAACAATTTATCCACCATCACCTTCCCCATTCCTCCTAAGTGGGTCTCCTCAGATGCATGCCTTTTCTAAAAGCAGAGCATCACCTGTGTGAAACCCAGAGAAACCCAGTTGATCCATGCTATGGTTACCTTGAGGCTAGATTATTGTAATGCACTCTTTATGGGCCTGCCATTAAAGTCTGGAGTCCAGAACACCAAGATCTACTAAGACCTTGCTAAGATCTAGACACAGTATGCATATTATATGCATTCTGCAGTCACTCCATTGGCTATCTTCTGTGTAACAGTGTGTAACAGACTGTGTAACAGACTTCCCTCTGTGGTACACCTCTGAAGATGCCAGCCACAGATGCATCCCAAGGGGAGAAGTGACTCTCCTATTGTTTTCCACTTTCATTGTTGTTGACAACATTATGACACCTGAACTGCTTTATCCTCCCTGGGTGCTGTATGGCAAATCTAATATCATGATTCAAAGAGTCCTCCTTGTTTTGTTATCTGTGTTAAGTACTCTGAAGGTCATGGGCAAGAGAGCACCCTTCCGTGCAAGTTACCAAAGGTCAGGCAGTGCTTCAGCTTTGGTCTGAATATTTTCAGCCTGCTTTCCCACCCCCTTTTGTATTTCCTGAGGCTCCCGCCTTCCCACTGCTCTCATTTATTTCAATTTGCTATGCTTTCAGTATCAAAAGGACAAAGGCACGATTGTGTCTGCAGTGTAGAAAATAAAAACACCAAGGATGTAGCTAGGGTTGCCAACCCCCCAGGGGGTGGGTAGGGAGCTCCTGGGATTACATCTGATCTCCAGGCAACATAGATCAGTTCATGTGGAGAAAATGGCTGCTTGGAAAGTGAACTGTATACCCCATTGAAGCCCATCCTTTCCACAAACTTCACCCTCCTCAGGCTCCAGGTGAATTAATCTCTGTTGCCTGGAGATCAACTGTAATAGTGGGAGATCTCCTGGAGGTTGCAACCCTAATTTTGGTCCATATAAGTTAAATTAGTACTATATGAAGTCCATAAAACAAGGCCATAGGTGCAGCAGGCATGTTCTATTCACAGCATCACTGAGACTGTATGGAGGCCTAAGGAGGCTTGTGGGACGTAAGCAATGGTGACCCAGCATCAGAGGCAAAAGCCCTGCCTGTTCTGCTGTGGAATGACTCTATCTCAGCATACATTCTTTGAGGCTAGGGTTACCCACTCCATGCTGGGGAATTCCTGGATATTTGGGGATGGAGAACAGAGAGGGCAGAGTTTGCAGAAAGGGGGATACTTCAGCTGGGTATAATGCTATATAGGCCATTTATACATGCACTATTTGCCCATTGGCTGTTTGCTTCACAGTGGGTTTTCCCCACTATTTTTTGTTGTTTATGCAGGGATTTTCTTCCTGTGAAGTGCCCCTAGCTAAGCTGATCTATCATTTTGCCTGCCCACTTTGCCTGCTCATTGGTTCTTCTTCTTCTTTTTGTGTAGCCTCCATTGGGGGAGGTTGCCTCTCTCTCTCTCTCTCTCTCTCTCTCTCTCTCTCTCTCTCTCTTTTGGTGCCATCTTTGGTCTAGCATTATTTCACTAAACCATGCCAAAATCTCTGTATATATAATATTTTCAGTCATAGACAGGATGGATATGGGAACTGCAATTAGGTGCTTCTGCGTCATTCACAGTTTAATTTTGAGTCAAAGTCAAGTTAAACTCTGAGAGCAAAGAAATATGGATGGTCTTACCACATCTTAGCACTTCAACTGATCTTTAGTGTAAGGAACAGACTATGGTCATTCTGATTTCACAGCACTCAGTGCTTAAAACCATCAAGGGATGGTGCAATTTAGACTGCAATCCTAAGGATGCTTTTCGGTATTTAAGCCCCAACAAATAATCTGAGTGGATCGGCTTAGGATATGTCCTTTAGAGTTGTGCTGAGACAGTTCTGAAAATCATGGATGCGCTGCATACCAATTTCTTTCCCTAAAATGTAAAGAAATCCCTCAAATTTAGAGTCTAATGCAAAGACCAAGGAGCCACATTTAGAGAAGCTTGTGAGACTAGTTGTCAGGTCAAAATAGCAGCATTTAAAAGTTATTTTTTCCTTTCCATGGATCCCAACCTAATCGTTTTGGGAATCAGCTTAATCATTAGTACTCTAGTTCAATGACAATTGCTGCATTAGGACGATGTGAGCAAATAATTAAATAGGTAGGTCAGATTGCATTAGATGCCTCGATCTGTATGTGTGGCTCTGACAGGGCATTGGAATCCACAATAATGAGAGGGACACTTCAGAATGTAGGTTAATGGCTTAGATTGCTGCATGCTGGCGTTGTGTCACTACAGTGCTCTGGGCCATGACTATAGAATGCTAAAGATGAGTATTGGGGAGGTGTACTTGTCTTTGTTAAAAGGAAGTCAAGAAACGGAATTCAGTTGCTATGGATTCGTGTCTCTGAGTTCCATTTCCGTGGGGATTCAATGCGCAGCTCATCCTACCAGCCAACTAATCACCAAGCAGCAGCTCTCACAGAGAACTGTTTTACATATCTTGTGCCTAGGGTGAATTGTTGTTGCCCTGAAATATCCCCAGCTGTAACAAAACTTTGGAAAGTTTGACTACTATTAATGGGAGTAGCAAGAGTGAAACGTTGTGTGGGGGTTAACATTGGGCGCTTGTAACACTGCACACTTAAACAAATTTCAGGTTAGTTCAATTATCTCTGAAGTACATTTGGAGTGACAGTTTTTTAAGCATACTGAAATAGGGGCACACAGCGCTTACCTCATATATGGCACACAGCGCACAGCTCATGTTATATATCTCAGAGGCTTGGAATCATTTTCCATGAATTCTGAACACACAACTCCCTTTGCAACATTATTTCTGTTTACTTAGTTTCATCTTATCTGATCAGGAAGCAATTTGTTTGATGGGGGGGGGGCATCACGTCGGTCATGGCATGGTGAATGTTCACACTGGATGCACCACCTGCTTTATCCATTTTCTCTTTCTTGTGTTTGTGCAAGTGCTCTAGCAATGATGCAACTTATAGTATCATCACGATTGGGCACTGTGGTCATGGTTCTCTTTAAAAAAAACAACACCCTGCCTGTCTTGTTCATCAAGATGCTCTGATCTGAACTCCCAGATGGCCACCATTTTTGTCACACGTTGGCAAATGGGGAGTATGTTCAGGGCATTCCCTTCCATCCCTTTGCATTTGGAAATGTTTGCACTCAAAATGGATGCCATAACTGAGGCACAATCCATGTTTACACACACTTGCACTCTCACCCAAAAAACCCAGAGAAGCAGCACATTTGTCCACTTTTGTTTGCATGTATGCACCATTGAACCCTCAAACTATCACATATTCAATAGAACAAATATTTTTTTATGTGCTCGAGAAAAGGAAAGTGTGCAGGGTGAGGAAAATTGGTGAAGTGCCCTAAGAGCAGTAGGTATGGTATAGACATGCAATACACTTCATGTGGATTTTGCACAAATTGATTTATCTGCCTCCCATCTTCAGCATTTATACCTTGCCTTTTTCCACAATATGGACCCATGGCAGCTTACATCATTCTCTTCTATTTTATCTTCATAACACTCTGTGAGGTATGTCAGTATGAAAGAGCATGATTGCCTCAAGGGCAAACAGAAAATTTCCAGGGCAGTGGGGATCCAAACCTAGGTCTTCCAGATTTGAGTCCAAAACTCTTACCGCTGTGCCACACTGTTTTTGTGTGGTGACTGCTATTCACAGTAATTAGCCCCTGGGTGAGTCATGAAGCTCACATGGTAGCAAGTAGTTTGATGGTTATTTCTCAACCTGGAACTGATGAGTCTACCATGAGTCTACCAACTGATGAATCTACAATGAGTCTATTGAATTTGCTGCTAATAGAAGTAGTGATAGCCATGAACGTAGATTACTTTAGAAGATTAGACAGATTCATGGAAGATAGGTTTGCAGTGAAATGCTATGTAGGGTGGTCAAGTCTGGCTTGGGAAATTTCTGGAGATTTGGGAGCTGTGCCTGGAGAGGGAAGGAAGCTTCCTGGGTATATAGTACCATATAGTCCACAATTTGAAGCTGCCATTTCCTTCAGATGTACTGATCTCTGTTGCCTGGAGATCAACTGTAATCGCAGCCCAGACCTGGAGTCTGGTGACTCTCATTCTATGCAGAGTTGAGCATATCTAAAATTCTGCATAGGAGTTATCTAGGGTTGCAGTAGAGAGACCTAGATGGAGTTTACTGGATTATATTAGGGCAATCTCACTCTTTCAGTCTTGTTTACTTTATAAAATATTGTAAGGATAAAGTTAAAACTCCACACAGACAATTCTGAATTCCTTGCAGGAAGGGTGGGATATAAATATAACCAAGAGAAATAACATGCTTGATAAATGTCACCCAGGGATGTCCGATCAGACCTGTTCAATAAAGATTGTTTTACGCCACATACATACATGTGAAATGTACAACAGCATTATGTATTCTAGAGAGGAGATTTATGTAGAGGTCTGAAACCCTGAAAATGAGGCATTTTTTTGTTCTGTGGGTGTTAGGCTAGTATTCTTTGTGCTAAATTGCACTGCTTGTCATTGATGGAAAGCTGTTGGATATAGTTTCCTCTTTCAATTCATTTAGATTTCTAAAGCCTCACTTATGTTGCCAGGATTAATTTGCAGCCATATAAAGGAAGGGTTAAGTGAAGGTCACAGGCGACTCTAAATTAGAGGGAAGCTTTTGCAACAATTGCTAAGCTGTGACCTTTTCAGTATTTTCTGATTTTTTTTGCTGGCTAGCCAGGCTCTTTATAGCATTGTTAACCTGTGAAAAATACATGGAGTGGCTATACCCACTGGTAATGCAAAGAATTTTAAAAGGTTAAAGCCATTTTAGGTTAATACTGACATGAAATAGCCATGAACTCCTACAGAGCCATTCTTTTTCTTTCAGTCTTGCTCTAAAATTTTCTATTTGCTAAGATTTATGTTATGAATTTGGGATACACATGATCATGCCAGATAGTCTTGGGAGTCCTGCTAGAAGTATGTTACTGATTTTACCACAATCACTGTCTCTGTTGGGACAACCAACCATTGAGCAGCAGCAAAATAAGAACTCATACTTAACCAATAATTTATTTCATGATGTGTTGGTCTGGAGTTAAAGTTTTTTTTCCAGATTTCATCAAGAAACACATTTCACCCAGGATGCATTTCATTGAAAAACAAAACTATTACCTGGATATAGCAGGTGGTGCTACTGAATCTTGGAGCACTTCATATGTCAGACTCAGCAAATCTTTCCCAAACATTCATAAAGCTTCTCCAACCATTCATCTTGCTCACACATGATTGAAACAGAAATATTTTCAGTGTTTGAGGCGGACTGGAGCAGGGATGGTGGCAGTTCAGTCATGGATGAGTCTTGACTGGCGAAGAATGAGATGAGATCTAAAAGATTTTAGTGCACAAGGGAGCAGGACATTGTGGGACAGGATGTGGGATCAATTAGACCAGGGGTAGGGAACCTGCGGCTCTCCAGATGTTCAGGAACTACAATTCCCATCAGCCCCTACCAGCATGGCCAATTGGCCATGCTGACAGAGGCTGATGGGAATTGTAGTCCCTGAACATCTGGAGAGCCGCAGGTTCCCTACCCCTGAATTAGACATTCTTTTTTTTAAAAAGCCAGCCTGGTGTGGATCTAGGACCTGCATGGCACTAATCCCCATTTTGCCATGGAAGCTTGCTGAGCAACCTTGGGACATTTACTCTCTCTCAGCCCAACCTACCTCATGGGGTTATTAATAACAAAATGAAAAAGGGGAGAATGAGCTTGTAAGTTGCTCTATGTATCTATTGATGACCATGTTTGGCTTGGGTCTGGATGGTACAAGAGAGGCTTAGAGAGAAACATGATCTTGGAGTTTATGGTAATTTGGGCAACTGTTAGCTGACAACAAAAAGAAACTGCAATCAATCATTTATATTAGGAATGGCCATCTTTTTGGGTGATTTCCCACTGGCGATTAATCCTGGGATAGTCACCCGAAATATCCAGATTTCCTCGCAATCACCGCACTCCCAAACCACAGATCAGTCCTGTTTCTGGCACTCCCCACCCCCTTATCATGGGATTTTCCTGGACCTGCTTGTATATGCACCTTTTTGAAAAAACACTCCAATGGGAGCTAATAGAAGATGGGGGCTACACATTGGAGATCTATAACTTTGGCCCCCATGAACCAAACTTCTCCAACCCTGGGTGGTATCATCAGGGGAGTCTCCTACTAATACCACCCAGGTTTTATGAAGTTTGGTCAAGGGGGTCCAAAGCTATGGACTCCCAAAGGGGGTGCCCCATCCTCCATTGTTTCCAATGGGAGCTATTAAGAGATGGGAGCTACACATTTGAGGGTCCATAACTTTGGCCCCCATGAGCCAAACTTAACCAAACCTGGGTGGTATCATTAGGAGGGTCTCCTAAAGATACTCTGAAATTTTGGTGCTGCTAGCTTAACAATTGCACCCCTGACAGCAGGCACACACACACACACGCACCCAAGAGGCAGGCTCAGACATCTTCATTAGAAACATGCTGCAGTGAGGATGTTGGAACCTGGATGAAAAGGTGCTGATTCTTTTGAAACTTGGTTGTATCTAGATTACATTTTCAGTGGTAATTTGGCCTTTTGGTATTTTTCGGTTCAGGTTAATTGATCCAGAAACTTTCAAAATATACTGTGTGGCTAGTACTCAGAAACTGAAAAATACCCCTGCCTCTGGATTCCTTGTGGGTCTCAGAGGTGTAGACTTGAGGTGTAGACTTGAATGCTGGGCCAAACCCAGTGTTTAACTGTGGACTCGGCCTGGCTGGGTCCAGCTTTAAACTGCTGCCTCTGCCTCTGAAGGTCACATCACCTTTGGAGGCAGAGCCAGCAGCATAAAGCTGGTCCTGGACAAGCCAAGCCCACAGTTAAACATTGGATTTGGCCTGATCAAGTCCAGCTTTAAACTGTGGGCTTTGAAGACAGGATCCACAGTTTAATCATTCAGCTGCAGGCTCAGCCTGGCCAGGTCCAGCACTGAACTGTACATGACTGCATCCAACTTAGGCAGGAGTGCTACAGATTTTACCACGAAAAATTCTGACTGTTGATTTTACCATGTTCAAATGTGTTGATTAGACGCAAACTGATCGCCCAACCTGTTTCTGCTGAGCAACTGCAAAACAGGTTTTTGTAGAACTACTAGACACATACCAAAAATTCTGCCAGCTGATTATCATTAGGGACTACATGGATGAACCACTAAGGGTAGGCATTTTATCAAAACACAGCCTTTATTTATGACTGATTTTTATGATTTATGACTGATTTCGACTGTGTGTTTAAAGAAATGCCTGATGACCAGCAAGGAATTTGGGGGGTGGGATCGTAGAAAGTCAGGCTGTGCCTGCAGGAACCATCAGTTGCATTGTACAGCATCCTTAGAAAGGAATACAAAACAAGCCACCTGCTGAACAGCTGTGAACAAAAAGTATAACCTATCCTTGAAAAATCAGCTCCCTGTTTGCAACTGGTGAACAGGATGGCAACCAGACTGGCAGGCGTGCAAACATCCCTGGGAAAGAGTGGGAATGAGCCAATACAATATATGTATCTGGATGTTTTTGTTCGCAATTTTGTCTGCTGTAAAACATATACCACCTTTGTTGACTGGGGAGGCTCAAAAGAAGGGGAAATTGTTTGCAACACCAATCAGGCAGCAGCTGAGCACGGCTCTCCACGACAACCGGTCACCCAGTTGTGGAGCTCTATTGCTTCTCCAATTGCCCATTTAGAATGAGGGTAATGTGGTAAAGGAAGAAATGCTCTCACTTTGAATGTCCATTGCCTCCCCTCTCTGAATTCATTATGCAGACAAAAACCAATTAGTTATCTGCGTACTCGTTTATCATATTTTTATTCAACTTTACAGTCAAAACTGGCTCCCAAATTAACTCACAAGAATCCAACTACCATACCAGTGACAATTAAAATGCAACACAAAAGTTCCTCGGGGAATAGGTCCCTCCAGTTGTCTAGCATTGTGCTGTTATTTTACTCTCTGTGTGATCCCTGACTTGCTTGAGAGGCATAATGAAAGAAAAGAAGCCCTAAAAAATGGCACCAAAGCGGCAGCCAATGATGGGAACAGTTGCTGTCAATAGCCACAACCAAAAATGAAACAGATACTGGTAAAGTTTCCTTTGTAAGGGAACATTTCCTCCCTGAAAGCACTATTATTACTGCAAATAAAGCCACACATTTATGGGAATCCCCCTCCTGTGGTTTAACAGCCTGCTGCCTGGGAGTGAGCAAGCTTCAAGTGGCAGTCAGGCAGCAGTTCCGGCTTCAGAGGATAATCAGTAGGATAAAATTACAGGAGAATAAGCACAAACTTAATATTGCTTAGCAGTCATTTTTTTTAAAAGATTGTACCTTTGTCCCTGATGACTTCATTGAGCATATAGATCAAGAAGCAGACATTGTTCATAGTGGAACTGGCGGCATATTGCACCTATGCAGCCATAGGGGCAGCAGTTAGTTGCTTCTGAACTGAGCTTAGGCCTTCCCTCTTTTCCTGTTAATTGAACACAAGCTCTTTGGTATGTCTCCAACTATGATTTCCTTTCAGTTGAAATGAAAGGCTGTTCAGAGAAAGGAGACCACAGCTAGCACTAGCACTCATACAGACCACAGCTAGCACATCATAAAGAGTGATGCTAGCACTAATCTGTATGAGTTAGAGGGAATGGTAACTAAGAAGCTACATATGTGATGGGAAGGGTTTTGTTTTTTAATTGATTCCTCCCCCCCCCCCATTAATGTGTCAAAGAGTCAAAATTCAAAATATGACTTACAAATTGTGAAATATTATGGAGAAAAGTACAAACACACACACACAGATCATTTCGGATAAAAACACAGACCATGTCAGTAGTGGGCAACAGCGATATACTGAAACTGCAGGACACAGCAATTTCCTTTAGGTAAATGCATGGCATTGCTTTCATTGTGCGATAGAATTGGGCGGTATTAGTATGAATCAAAATATAGCTATGTAGGAATAATCAGTTGCGATGCCAGCAATAATCAAGGAACTAAAGACGAAACAATAACAACCAAAGATGGGAAGGTAATTATTTCAGTACCGATTTGTACCTGCAGCAACTGCTGCTTGAACGGGCCTTGTTTTTTAGGTGGAATAACTCCATCTCTGCAAGAAAAGAAAAGAAATAGCACTTAAATGTGTTAATAAAAATACTAAGCTAGCACTCAATGAGAAAATTCCAAGTGGTATTTTTGAATGAGTCTAAAATAACTAATATAACTTTGCTGTCTTCTTCCTCTCTGATTGGCATACTGGTGAAGCCTTTTACTTTTCAGGAGAGAAAAAGCAGGGGATAAGAGATGTGGTTACATTATTCTTGGGCTACACCACTTCAGAAAGCAGGTGTGGTTGTACAATTGGATGCTTCCGCCATATAACGGCCAACCTCACACATCTAGAAATGTGGAAATAGGATCCATCCTCTTCATTTTGTGCTAGTGTGTCCAGGGACGGGACTCCCTCCCAGCACTTGAAAGTCCACTACCCTCCTCCCTGTCATAGATGCCCATCCAGGGACCGCAGGACATCTCACAACTGGTAGCCCCACCCTCAGACTTACCAACAAGTGCAGGGACTTCTGGGAGTCCAGAAGCTGAGAGAAACTGCAGTGAACCAGCAGGACTTGAGCAGCAGGGGAAAGTCTCAGTAGTTTCATGAAGAGGGGCAGAGCTGGCACAGCCCTGATCAAGCTGTAATCAGCAGTTGTCAGCAGTCTCAGAGACTAGGGTGGAGCTGGCACAGCCTCGACCAGACTGCAATCAAGGGGAGGGCCAGGAAAACTGAAGGGCTAATCCCAGACTGGCAGGGCTCAACAGCCAACCCACCAACCACTAGTAGATTGGAACAGGGAGCTCCCAGGAGGACTGATCCTGCTGCAAGGGATAAAAGGGAGGTGGGGAGGAGGAGAAATTATAGGTTGGTTTGTGTGCAGGCAGGGAAAGGATGAGAAGGGTGTAATGTGTAGAGCATGATATGTAGGACTCAATATAGCAGCAGTGATGTTAACTGCCTGAGTAGAAGTAAACAGCTTGTAAATGGAAGCTAGAGACTTTAATCTCAAACACAGCCAAGCTCCTACGAGGCCAAGATGACCTACCCTGTAGGGATGGCAAAGGGGGCATACATAGGGATATTATTTTTAAATTTTTCATCCCTGCTGTTTCAACCAAGAAGCTCCAAGATATCACTTCTCTTTTGTGATAACTGAGCGCTCTCTCTCTCTCTCTCTCTCTCTCTCTGTGTGTGTGTGTGTGTGTGTGTGTGTGTAGGGGGGACTATCATTTTGCTGTTTTTTTGCACTGAATTTTCCCACCAAGTGCATACATTTTCCTACATTATCTATGTCAATAAATGAGTATTATGGTGTGGATTATAGCATATATAACACGTAAATTGCATATTAACACGTAAATTGCATATTCTATACTGCTCATCTTCCCAAGGATTCCACACTTGGCCTCTTGCTTCCTTCTGGAGCAGGAATGATGTGACTGAAATTCTATTTGAGAAGTCTACATGGAAAATGATCCAGATACTGGATGGCTTCTTGTGGCCCTTGTGGAAGATTGGGGTATGATTGTCAACATTATCCAAATCTCTAAATGTCCCTTTCATTGTTTTAGCTCACATGTTGTGCAGTAGTACATCAGAGACTTGAATGTTTTCAGCTAGCCATTGTACTGTGAAACTGAGTATGATGTTCAGCTTCATCATTCAGTGGATAATAGTACTGTCCTAACTGCACTACATCTTATCTTATTCTACATAATTACTGCTATGTTAACTTGTGTCAGTTTTGTATATGTCCACCCTGTTTCATAACACATATTCTCTATATTTAGACACATCTAAGAAAAAAAGCCCATGCAACCTGTCATACCTGTGGTTGGTGGCTATTAGGTTATTTAAATGGAAATGTAAAGAGAACTGTATAACCAGCCAAATGAAAGATAATGCTTTCCCCTTAGACTACCAAAACAAAACCACCTCAAGCTTTTTTGGACCTGAAGAATAATTACCCCAAGACCTGAAATAACAGCTTAATCTTACCTGGTAATTACATGGATATTTTTTTGTCTCTATAAAAGTTAAGAGGTAACATTTAATTTACAGGGTAGTGGATAATCCCTCTAATCACTTGGTACTTCCATGTCACAATAACAAAGCACGGACTCTTCCATGGCCCTGATTATGACATGATGAAAAAATCTAATTCATCAAGCATTATCAAGGGAGAAAAGGATAGGATTTATCATATTCCCATGGTCACAGGGTTCTGTAAAAAAGTGATCTTTACAGGTTCTGAAATTATTCTGCCTAATATTATTGGAGTTCAAAATTTGCCAAATGATAATTAAAGCTTATGACCCTAATATGACCTCAAAAAATAACTGAGCCAGAAAAGAAAATACCAAGCCCCCATTTTATCTGCTCAATCCCAAGATATAAAAAAGGTGAGACATTTAAGATTGGCAATAGTGGAGTTGAATTCCAACTACTCATTCTTAGGCTCATTCAAGCACATGGAGAATAATGCACTTTTCAAACTGCTTTCAGTGCTCTTTGAAGCTGGAAAGGAATGGCAAAATCCAATTTGCAAACAGCTGTGAAAGTGGTTTGAAAACCAGCATTATTTTGTGTGTGCGGGAGGAAGGGCCTTAGCTAAAGACAGCATATTAGGTGTGTTTCCAATGTCAGCACAAGAATGGTCTCTATTGAGATGTTCCTTGAGTCACCCTTTATCTGAATGAGATGGCCGGATACACGTTGTGTTGTATTTCTGTCTTCCTGCAAACACAACAGACATCAATCTCATCCTCTATTCCCCCCACCTGCATGTGCATCTCTACTATTTCAACAGTGTGTTTCCTACCATTCCACTGTTTATAGCACTGATTAAATAGGGCATATATAATATTCCTTTTGCAGACTGTAGATGTCCAGTAAAATTGTCTTTGACTGGCAATAGCTCTTAATAGATACATTTTTTAGGACCCATTAATAATCCATGAGAGGCATACTTCCAACCGCCCATGGTCATGTCAGCTATTAAGGCCACAGTGTCAATAATAATAACTGCATTCAAAATTAAATTTAAGATTGTTATTTGTATCTATATAAGACTCGAAATTCATGGTCACTGAGCAAGCCTTCATTTGAGTCCCCGGTCAGAAATCTTTAGATATTCTTTCCTAGATAAATCAAAGTGAGGTGAACATACATCTACTGTTTCCTGAATTTTCTCCTCTTTCCGTGCAATACACTGTTAAGCCACAAGAACATATCTTATCTGGAGCTTCATCATCACAAATGTCAAAAATTTTCTTTTGTGTTCAGTAGTTTTTTGATAGTTATGGAAAAAATGCACTTTCTGATGCTGTTCATTTGCCCTTTGGCTGCTGCTCTTTCTGGATGCATTCCTTCGCTAATGTTTTGACCACACTTCTTCATCCTTCATTGCCCTCACTGCCTGTTTAAATGGAATGATAGCCAGAATCACATGGCTTTGATAATATGAGAATGTTGGAGCTATGTTGTGATGATACAGAATTGTGGGTTCGATACAACCAATCAGATTAAACAGCAGGTGATGTCTCAGCTAATCAGATTAAACAGAAAATGAGAAAAAACGAGGAATAGAATGATAGGAAGGAAGTGGAAATGGATACAGTGCCCAGAGGCAGCAAACCAGGATAAGAAAAGAGGCTGAACAGTAATAAAAAATAATGCAAAGATTGTGCAGGGTAATTAACTCATCCACTCCAGAATATGGGAAAAAGATTATCAAAATTGACTCATCATTTTACACACAGATTGATTTGGCATATTTTATTAAAATAAACATGTACATATTCTGTAGTAACGCCTCTCCAGCTATCATTAGTAGCCCCTTCTTGGGGGGTAAGCATTTCTTAGCATAGTTAGAGTTCTTTAAGCTTCGTCCTTTGGAACTTTTACCTATATTTCCTTTTGTAAAGAAGACCTAAATTTAGACCCAAATTCCTAAAGAAAAGGAATCTAGTTAGCTGTTTCACAAAAAAAGCACTCATCTACAAATACATATATACTCTGTAATCTATACCTTAAAACTTAGAAGTGGTTGTTGTTCTTTGTTTATGCTGATATTGAAACTGGATTTGATTAACCAAGAGAGAACAAATGAGAGAAGTAATGTAACATCTGTGCATCTCACCTTCTTCTGGGCTGTACCCTATATCACTGATTCACCCAACCAAGAAATCCTCTGCATTTTCAGAGAGTATTTTTCATGACTTGTTTAACCCTACTTTTTAACTCAGGGCCTGGAAGCTAGGGCTTCCATTCACTGACAAAGAAGGGATAGGGACTATTATCCATTTACCATCCTCAGAGCCAGAAAGGCTGGGACAAAAGAAAAGCTAAAAGGAGACAGCAGAAACTTGCAGTGCAGGGAACTTAAACTGGTTGCCAGAGGTTTGTTTTTTGAACACTGGAAAAATTATAGAGACCTCAGTTAATTGGACCAGTATTCCCAACTTGTAAAAAAAGTTCAACTTCAAGAACTATTTTATTTTGGTGCATTGTGATAAGTCAGCTTAGAGAGAGAGAGAGAGGTGAACATGTGCTGCCTTCTGGCAGAATTTAGGACAAAATGTCTGAGAAAGTATCCAAAGGAGAGGAGAGTTTGTTTCCCATTTAGAATTGGAGACCTTTCTGTGAGGCCCTGGGACTTCATGCATTGTTCTATCATTACAAAGTTTCTCTTTTGATCTTGTCACAGTCTGAAACTTTCCCACCCACAGCTATTCTGAAAATAGATCGATCCTTCCTCTGCAAATATGTATTTATTTTAGCTTCTTTATTTATGCAATTAAAATATTTATATCCCATCTATACCTCCAGAAAGAAACTCAAAGCTCCTAACAAAACAAGGTCTGAAAAAATCTGGGCATAGTCTGACAGATTTAAAACCATAATCAATTAAACAATGTAATCACAACATATTATAGTATGAACCAGAGTTCCAAGAGCAGTTAATCAGGAAGCTGACATAGAAGCAAAATGTTAGCTTCCTCAAATTCCTCCCTGAATAACAGCCTACACTGTGTTTCCTAGAAAAGCCAAAGGCTGGCATGTCACTACCCAGTTCTTCACAGGAGGACTGCGTCCAAGGAAGCAGAGCTCTGCTGAAAAGACATGGGATCAAGTTCAGGCAGATCTAATCACTTCCGTTGGAGAGAGGCCTGGAGGAAAGAGACCACCTGGAAAGCGTGAAAAATGATGCACACCTTCATGCCAAAATAAGATGTCATTGAAGTATGTTGGCAATTTTTAGCCTTGTTGAGAAGGGCTTTGAAGAGAACCAGCAGTGCAAGCTGAACTCAGTAAATAACTAGGGCATCAAATGTAGAAATGTTTCTAAATAGGTGTACTATGGTAAGGTGCAGATTGCAGTCAAGGCTGCTTATTCTACACAGATTGATATTTCCAGATTATTTTCCAAGGGCAGCCCCACGTGGAGTGCATTGCAGTAATCCAGCCCTTTAATGTCACCCAGCATGACTGTGATTGCCTATACAGTTGTAGGGAATCTAATAGGAGTTTTGATGATGGGGTTGAATAGTCTGGATTTAGTCTATATACAATATATAAGATTGCCTCTATTATTTTTGTTGAGGGTGGTTGTCAACCCATTGAGCCTTAGACAGAAGTGCGAGAGGCAATCCCAACTCCGATTGATCTAATTCTAGCTAAAGACAATATCCATTATTTATTTTTTGTCAATTTTGCAGTTAATTGTGAATGCTGTAATCAAGGCTTTTCTTCATCTTATGTTATTTTCCAATAACATAGGTCACCGGTCACTTCCCTAGGGGTTAAGGTTCCTGAGCCACCATGAATATCCTTGACTCTGGGAGAAACCCTGTTACAAGGAGGCCAGATTAACTACCTGTAGTAATGTGAAACTTCACCCATTTCCCCTTGAGGGGTATATTTTATTGCCATGCAAGGCTGTAACACCATCATCAAATCGTAAGAATCTTTTTTAGAAGACGCCAAGTTGGATCCAGTGCAAGGCTTTATCTAGTCCAGCATCCCATTTAAAACAGTGTCCACCAGGAGACATCACTCCAGAATGATGGTGCAGAGTGTTTGGCATCATCCAACAAATTTTTGTTTGCCACATTCTGTAAAGCATACTAGTGAACTGAAATATCAAGCTATTCCCAAGCTTACTACAAGCTGATTCCTCGCGACTCCTGTGTTATCGCACTCCAAGTTGAACTCGAGCGCTGCTGCTCAATCTGGTGTTCGGCGACAACCACTGGGATCGACATGGTTTTGTACCAGCTTCGCCTCGATGTATCATTCAAATTTCCCACTCCAGTTGGGGAACTACTACTTTTTTCAGGGAACCACTTTCGAACTCCAGCCTCGATTCCCAATAAAGTAGCGCGGGAATCCCTGGTGCCAGGAGTCCCCAGACCAGCCAATCACAGCTGGAGTGTATGCTGCATGAAGTTGGCTGAAACAAAAAAAAACGCCACCTTTGTCCCTCCATTCCTGTGGCAGTTTTTTATAACATGTGTGGGATAGGCTGAACGGGTCAGAGGCGTGAACAGTAGCCAATCGGACCAGAAGCGTGAAGAGGCACAGGATTGGATTCCGCCCTCCGAGGCTACAGGATCAAGCTGGTTGCAGTGGGGAATAACAATATTTCGACCTAGGTTAGTACCTTCTCAGGGGAACTGGGTGTTAGAACCTATTTTACTCGTGGTGCAGAATGCGCCCTAAGTATATCCATTTTGGGGAAAAAAACCACACACATTATGGGTGGAATACAACAAGCACTGCAGCAGCAACAAGGCCTCATTGACTCCTACCATGCCTTTGCCAGCCAAATGAGAAGCTGAGTGCCTGGGGTAGTGCCATAGAGGCCTCAGCTCTAGACCTTATCCAATGGCAGCACTTCTTGTGCTGTTGAAGTACCCAGAGCTGAGCTAAGCCCACTCTCCTGTGCATCACTGGCTGTACAACAGCTGAAGACTAACCAAGCTTTGGTAGCTTGGCACAGAAGAACCTGGAGCGGCAACTCTGTTTTCATAAAAGTGTTCAGGGTTTTAGAAATCTGAACAGAGAAGAATTTGGATTTATACTCTACAAGGGAGTTGCAAAGCAGTTTACAGAAGCTCCTACTCTTTCTCTCCACACAACAGACACCTTGTGAGGCAGGTGAAGCTGAGAGAATTCTGAAGAACTGTGACTAGCCTGAAGTCACCGAGCAGGTTTTCATGAGTAGGGAGTAGGGAAACAAAACCTGAGTTCACCAAGATCCAGTGTCCATCACTTTACTACTAAGTACCATGCTGGCTCAAATAAAACATGTGCTATGAAGAATTGACCTCAGGAACTATGAGAGACCTTGTGAGTCCAGAAGAAAGGGTCAGAAGAACTGTTAGAACTGAATGGAGATAATACACCCCTGTAGATTCTACTAAGTTGTGGTTTGACAAACAAAATAAGATCTTAAAAAGAAGTTTGCTTATGTACACTTTTCAATGATGGCTCTTACGGCTTTGGAACATCTTATTTTGATTGTAGCAAGATGACTGAAGAACGCAGAACTCCTGATTGACCCTCTTCTCTGTAAATACCTAAGATTGGAGATAGAAAAAAGCCATTATTTCTATTTTAACAACTGGATCCTATGAGAGGATAACACCAAATATGGCCAAGTTTGTGTGGTGTATTTGCAAGAGGATTTTAACTTTTTTTTTAAATTTTTAATTAGTGGATTTATTTTAATTCAGTATAGATTTTAACTTAACTATGTCTTTTCACCTTGTATATGTTTAAGCCAATTTCATTTTTTTAGATGCTGGCGAAGTCAATGACTTCTGTAATAAACTAACAAACTTCTGTAGTTAAGATTCTGGGGGGCAGAAGCAGGCCATTACTTTTGTGCACTGATGGTGATTAGCTGCATTTGACTGACTGCTTTTAGAGACAGACATTGACTAGACCGGACCATGGCCTGATTCAGCACAACAATTCTTATGGCTTCCAGCTCCCCTGAAGCTCAAAATGGCTCTCTAGGAGCCTAGAAAACATTCCCTATACTCAGCCCTGGAGAAATGGCCAAGAAAACTAAGGTATGCTAAGGCCAGTGATTGACTGGAGTATCCCAAAGGCTCTACAACAGGCTTCTTTGTTGCTCTATAGACTTTTCTGTTCTGTGGGCCTTCCAAGAAATAATTTAAATAGTGGTATCCACACCCAAACTGTGGCAACCTATACATATTGGCGCTAGATCTAGAGTTGGGTATTTCTGCTATTTCACACTGAAAGCTTAGAATCTGAGGCCGTTTCTGCACGGGCGGAATATGGCGATACCTGGGGACGGCAAAAATGCCGTCCCCAGGCCGCCATTCGCACAGAGGCGCAGCTGCTTGCCGCAGCGCCAGCCGGCAGACCGCCTGCCCCAGCACCGCAGCCGGCGTGGTTTTCTCCGCCCCAGCACCGGTGCCCCAGCGTGGGTTTTTGAAATGCCGGGCTGGAAGCCGCTGGGCTGCGGCTGTATCGGTAGTGGCCTCCCCGGCGCTTCCCCCACTCCCTCCCTTCCTTTCCCCTGCTCTCCGGCCCTCCCCGCCGTCGCCGGAAGCCTGGGACATGCCCCCCCCCCTGCTCCTGGGCGACACGGAAGCGAGGCTGCAGGAGCAGGGAGGCTTGTCCCCAGAGCCCTGGCGACCGCCGGAGGGCCAGAGGCAGGTCGACCAGGTGTGCGGTGCCCAGCAGCGCCCGCCTCCCCTGAGTCTCTTTCTTGGGACCATCTGTGCGACGGTCCCAGAGTCGCCAGGTCGGAGTCAGAAACATCCGACCTAAGCTCCTTCCGCCTCAAGGAAAGGGCCATAGAGTTAAGGAAGAGAACCCTAAGAATTGCCATCAATAAGTCCAACCCTGCAATGCAGGAACACATGACTGCAAGCATACTTAAAGACAGATAGCCATCCAGCCTCTGTTTAAAACCTCCAAAGAAGGAGACTCCACCACACTCAGGGAACTTCACCACACTGTAGGTAGTGCATTCCACTGTGGAAGGAACAGCCCTTACTGTCAGGGAAGTTTTTCCTGACGTTTACAGGTGGAAATCTCTTTTCCTTTTACCTTGAACTTGGTTCTGCCCGGAGCAGCAGAAGAAACAAGCTTGTTCCCTCAACAACATGACATCCGTCCAAATAAGTAAACATGACTATCATGTCACACTTTAACCTTCTCTTCACCAAACCAAAGCATAACGGCAGCTCCGTGAAGTCTCTTCTTGTAGGGGAAATGGATTCCCAGATCTTTTACCATTTTGCTGTCTCCTCCTGCAATACCTGTTCCAGCTTGTCAATATCCTTCCTGGAATTGCAGTGCTAACCAGGAACACAAACTAAACTCAACACAAACTTGTTCCAGGCTTGTCAATATCCTTCTTGAATTGTGGTGCCCAGAACACAAACTACACTTAACACAAAAATTTAAAAAAGCAAACTGGCACCTCTGTCTGCACTTAATTTGAAAGAGAAAATGTGATAGCACATGCTAATTTTTAATTCCAAGAAATGGTATATGTACATCTAATCCAAGGGTTCAAGCTTTGCATTTTTTTTGATAATGTGGGTTTTGCATCAGAAGAAGAAGGTACATTTGGCCTTTTTTAAAGATTTTTGGAAGTTCATGTTGCAGAGGAAAAGAATAACTCCTTGCATCACAATCTGACTTTACTAGGACCAATTGCTTCTATCCAATTATCATAATATGTTCCTGGACATGAAGACAAACCCTCCACCCTAATCACTGAAGAGATAAACTTAATTGGAAATAATATCTCACATCTCTCTCAACCACCTTGGTTCTCATTCTAATGTTGCAAATGGAAAGGGAGAAAAATAACCCACAAAATCATGCATATGTGTGTGAGCACACAGGATAAGAGAGAACAAGAAGATGCATTATTTTTTTCTGGAGTCTGGATGCCCACAGTGAATTAATTATTAAAAAAAATATAAAATATAAAAACTCCAAATAAATTATAAAACTATTTTAAGAACTAAACACTATTTATCATGTTTTTTAATTAATATGTTTTTATTTTCTCACACAAAAGAGGCAAACCAACAAAACACACTGAAATACAAGAAAAGAAAAGAAGCAACAATAACCCAAGAGTACCCAGAAAATAGTGACTTCCCAGCTATCTCTCATCTTTGGTTAATAGTTAACTCTAGATGGCATGCATATAATTGGAAACATTAGCTTCAATTGATTTTTCTTAAATGCCTTCTGGTAATTGCACTCTACTGTTTTCTTTAGGTTTCAAACCCTGCCATTACTTCTCTAGTTGAAGTTTTGCAAAAGGTAGTCTGTAAAGGGTTTCCAGTTTTCTGAAAAATTGTCCAAACTGCTATCTCTTAATAATGACATCAACTCCACCATTTATGCATATTCTGAAACTTTCAGAATCCAGTTCTCTTTTCTTGGTGTCTTATTGTCTCTTTATTTTTGTGCATAAGGAGTTCTTGCTGCAATCATCATATATAGACTTGGAGATTCAGCATGGCCGAATTGCCAAAACACACGAATTGGGCCTGACTTGAACAATTCGGCTCAGATTCAGGACAAATTCAAGCGACAAATTCAAGTGGCCGGAAACCAAGCCCGGATTCAGGTCGCATTTGAATGCCTGAATCTGAATTGCGATCTGGGCATTCAAATGGATGCAGTGGGGTTGGGAGCCTCATGGACCCCCTTTAAACAATGAAAGCAGTGTTGGGGTGTTGTGGGGTTTCCAGGCTGTATGGCCATGTTCCAGCAGCATTTTCTCCTGATGTTTCACCTGCATCTGTGACTGGCATCTTCTGTGGCTGGCATCTTTAGAGAAAGCAGCGTTATTTGTTTGCTCAGCGTGGACTGGGGGGAGATTTAAAGGGATCTCTCTTTTTAAATCCCCCCAATCCACGCTGAATTTAGGCAAACAATTTAGGCTGCTTTCAGCACTGCTTTCCTTCCCCTGCTTGCCACCCCCAACTTCCTGTCCCAGTGCCCCTGCTTGCCACCCCCCACCTGAAACAAAGGCACTTGAAATAACTATGGACAATGCATCAAATTTCCTGCAGGCTTGCTGGTGAGTCTCATGAAAGGAACCAGCCAACTTTGCTGAAATTTGCATGGGTGGGGCAAATGCTGAGGGCACACTATTGAAGGTGAAGCTGATGCCCACAGAACAAGTGCCCAACCATCCAAACTTTTTCCTTCTGAATGAGGCTATTTACCATGTCTTAGTGGGCTTTGTTATTTAATTTATTTGGATATTTTATACAATGTATGATTTTTACTTTATATAATTAATTTTTATTTTTATTTTGTTATATTTTGTATTTTATCTACCAAATGCTTCTACAAAATATCATGCAACAGTACACTGGGCTCAGAAATCACCAGTAAAGCTAAACTTTACCATGTTCACTTTAGTTCTTATGGATAATCCATATGATCAAAAATAAGTAGAAGGGCTGAGGCCCCTTGAGGACTTACAAGACTTCATTGCAGAATAAGCTTTCATAAACTAGATCTCTATATACACTGACTTTCATTCTAGCCCATAAAAGGTTATTCTTGTAAATAATTATGCTAATCTTTGAAGTCTCCTGTTTATTTTTGCTGTAATAAACTGCTATACTTCCAGAATTCTTTTTGTATTATTATAATCAACCATATAGAGGCCCTGCGCAGGCCAGTACACATTGGTCACAAGAATCCATGTATTGCCCATTTTTCCAGATCTTTGCAATTTAATTATCCCATATTACATTACCACATTTTCTGTTTTTGGTCCCGTTTTGTTTAACTGTTTATCTAATTGTCATGACAGGTCTCTGGAGCAGCAAGACACGGGAAAGTACTCAATTGGTGCTATCCTTGGTCCTGAAAGTGAAAATCACCCAATGAACCTACCCTATGAATCTGCATGATTACCGAGTTAGGAGGAAAAGATTATCATGCTCATGAGGTTTGTATTTTACAATAGCAAGCCAGACTTTCAGGGCATCTTTTATCTTAATGGCTGAGGCATGAATATGCTTGTGAAGTAAATCCCATCACCTGTTTACTCCTTTTATTCTTTGAGAAAATGAGAGCCAATGAGATTTTTGTCCAGGTTCTGAAAAAACACAAGTTGTCTTTTCTTTAATGCAGTCCAGATGGGAAACATAAATCAAACGAGGCCTCCTTTTGTGTTTCATTTGAGTGGGTGTGTGCTACACCTGCATAGCTGTTTGGCAACTCTCACTTTCAAATGATTTCATCCCTCTGCATTTTATTGCATGCTGCGCCCCTGCAGGTAACATACAAGCACACTTCTTTTACTGGACAGATAGTTGTGCCTGAACCTGCAAATGACTTTAGTGATTGTGCACCACCGCTCCCTATTAAGATGCATTAGCTGCCACATGGATATGTGGACTGGTTCGTACGAGGAATTTCTGATCAGGGAGAGCAAGAGCATGCCTGATTAGCCAAGTGTGAGGTTGCACAGATAAGGCCAGTCAATGTAAAGTTTCATTTAAAATAATAATAAGTCCAAACACCATGGTTCCTTAGATGAAAAATGCAGCAATGCACTCCTTGTCAATAAATCCGGCACCTGACTCAAAAAGAAACTTAAATATTTCAGTGCTTTAGGATCGACACACACTGAGCCTGAAATTCCAGGCTTTGCTTTGAAAACTCCACTCCAGTTATGTTGAAGTTTAATGAGAAATGGCACAGATTAGATCCTCAGGAGCAATATTAGCTTCGGCAACCACCAGATCAATTTTACAGCATTGCTCAGGAGAACAAGAAAAATGAATCCAACAGGATTGGAATCTAATATGGATCTTAGAAGGCAGACCAAAGATGAAACCTTGCTATGTTTGTCAGTGTCAGCTGTCAGGGATGGAGCAGAGCTTGGCACATGCACAAACACTCAGTCAGAGTGTGGCACACCCTGAGCTCTTATTTCCACATGACAGTGTCATAAGTCTAAGCAACAATACAGCCATCATGTGGGAAATGGCTTTAGTTGCATTGCATGGTGTAATAAGGTTGTCCCATACACCAATCCAACTTTCTTCCCAACTTCCATAAATGGTGCTTCTACAGGAAGTCAGCTGTACAGATATTTTGAAGTGATACAGCGAAGCTCATCTGAACTCAGAAACAAACCCCAAGCCAGTCTCCATTACAACTACACTTTCCACTGGGCTCAATTTGGGCTTTAGCATTCCAGAATGGCATTGGCCTGATGGTTGGCTGGTGGGCCACTGCGAGTAGCAGAGTGCTGGACTAGATGGACTCTGGTCTGATCCAGCAGGCTCTTTCTTATGTTCTTATGCTCTTGGCTGTAATAATTATTAAGGACATATGCATCACCTGTTTGGATCAGACAAATGTCAATCTACTCCAGCATCTTATTTTCTACAATGACCAGTCTCATTTTCCTGGGATGTACATATGCAGGAGAAAAGGGCAACAGGACTTGTTTATTCTCTCTTCCTGATAACCTGCCATCTTCCTACCTACCTATCATCAAGAAGTTCAGGAAAGCTATACAGTTCTCCCTTCCTTACTTTATTTCTGCAACAATCAAATGGTAGCTTGGAGAGAGTGGGATGCTTAAGGCCACACAGTGGACATCATGGTTGAGTAGGGAATCGAACCTGCAATTCCCAGATCCCAATACAACAATCTAATCACTGTACCACACTGGCTCTCTATTCAGAAGTATATTGCCAACTGCACAGGGAAGCCAATCCATTATGTTGTCAATACTGAGATAACAACACAGAAGAGAAATGGATTTGGCTATACTCCCTTCAGATTACATGTCAATGGATAAGGTTCCCCTTGAACACTGTTGAGCCTCCTGGGATAAATTACTGTAACTCAAAGAGAGCTAAGGTGCAGCTGAGGATCCTGAGATGCTTCTTACCTTGCTGTATACCATGAGAGGACAAATGAAAGAAGTCTATTCCGAAACAAATTACAGCTGGGTCTTCGCTGGCACCAGGTGAATCTAGAGGAAATAAATGTAGAGAAAGGCTTTTGTTTTTATTTTATTTCCATGGTGGGTGAAAGATCAATATATACTTTACCTAGTCTTTTCAGTTGGTGATTTTTGCAAAGACATGTTCAAAAACCACACACTATTCAGAATGCCTATTTTTGTTTACATCACCCACATGTGATTTGTTCACAATTCCAAATGAGTAGCATTTTGAGTGAGTTTGGGTCTGGGCAGTTTTATTTATTCTATTTAAAACACTTGTATGGCCCTTGTGCTGCCCAATTAGGGTCCTCTAGGCAGTGAATGATTAAAAGAGATTAAAATAATATTTTTAAAAACACTATGTATGTGTGTGTGTGCAAAAAATACCAAAGAGGGTGGGTCAATAGAGGTATACCTGATGAATGAGAAAAGTCATCGCCCTCCAGCAGCAGACAATGATCAAGGAGGATCTGGGAGAATCCCAGGGGAGGTGATTCTCAGTTAACAGCATTCAGTAGGGCAGCTGGTGGTGCCTGCTCAGAATTTGCAGGGTTGATAGGCTCAGTTATATAAGCCCCAGGGTCATCATGAATACAGAATAGGCTGCTTTTGTGCCTGAGCAATCATAGGCATTCATCATGTTGCTGGATGCTCAAAACTTATTGGTTCCAACTCCAGTTCCCAGGCATCAGTGTGAGAAAGCACAAAGTATTTGCAATTCAATGCAGCAACTGACTCAATGAATTCACCTTTGGGAGTCAGGCAGCCCAAACAGGCCATGTTAGAGAGATAAGCCACACCACTTTTCCTTCTTCTCCCTCACACCTGAACAGAAGCAAGACAACCAGGGAAAGATTCCCTTTAAAATTACATTGTACATGTTGACTGATTTGAGTGAATGATGAGCCTGGGGAAAGAGAGTCAATGGAAAGAACTGTGAGCAATGAGCAAGCGCAAAATATTTGTGATGCAGTTTAGAACTATATCAAGTGCTCAGCAGAAAGTGAACATGTGTTTTTTTCCAGCATTTGAGGCGGCTGCTTGCAATTTGTGATCAAACAGCAACTTGAATAAAGGAATGTTCACCGCCACTGAGCCTCTTGTTCCTGGTATCTCTTTGACAGAAAATACAGGAGGCATGATTGCTGAAGGCACCAACGCTCTGCCCATCTTGGACCTCCTCCTTGCTTTATGCCCCTGCTGGTATCTAGTTTGTTCTTGCTTTTCCTGTCTAGCAACATTGCTTCTACCTTTCCTTGCTGAGTCCACCTCATGTCTTTGGGGTGCTTGCTATTCTACAGCGGACATGAGGGGTTGCCTGGGAATATCAAAGCTTTGGGTCACTGGTTGGATCCCCAAACTGGTGGTAATACAGAGAACATGAACAGAGTTCAGCAGGGCATTGTTATTATTGGCAAAGTCCCAGATAAAACAACATAGTTCTGACAGCATCAGACATACTCAGGGGATATCTCTCAGCGATGCCAAACTGTCAGCCAAAATTACCTGTCAGTATCCTATCTTCTCCCTCACCTTACCTTTCAGATAAAATAGACACTTGGCAAGGAGCGTCACATGCCAAGCAAGCGTGAGCACAGAAGGGGGGGTGGGGGTGGGGGGTGGAGCAGAGTGAGAAAGCGAAACTTGGTGAGAATCTCTTTCCTTTGGGTGATGAAATATTCCACCATCAAACCTTTCTGTCCCTCATTGCAAGAGAAGTGCTGTGTTTGCAATTGGGACTTCGTTATTCACATACCCTAAGACTTCAAAGCCTCCAGGAGATTTCCTTTGGTGGATTTAACATTAAAAAAAAATCAGGAGATGAAACAGAGCAAAAAGGCAGCCCAATGCATTCTTGAAGCTTTAATTAGAACTTCCCAGCAAAAGAAACAGAAAACGAGACAGGAACCAATGACATGAACATTGGCTCAAGCACACATCTACAACAAAACCTTGTAACATGAGTTGTGTGTGCACGCACATCACACAACAATATCAATAACGTTCCTCCCCATGTGTCCAAATGTTTCTTTTTTCTCTCTCATCTGCAAAAATTTAAAAAAATGTTATGACCAATAATGTGTTTCTCCACTTGATTATTTAGGTGAATTCTTAACATGCTGGGATCTCTATTAGGACCTTAGGACCACTTGAGGGTGAAATACATGCAGTAACCGCAGTGGTCCTAAAAAAAAAGCTCTTGTTGTGTTATGTTGTGTTATTAATATATAAAAAAGTAAAGAAAAGAAAAACAAATGAGGTACTTGGTAAAGAAGCAAGGCAGGAATGAAAATTGGATAAGAGAGAAATGGAGACTGGATACACTATTTGTGAGGAAGCGCTTATTTTAGATGAATTTAACCTCTTTTGCTGCTTGTTTCTTTCATGCCAGGCTCACAATGTTCGTGTGTTTAAGCCAGTGCTCATTCATTAAGTTCAAATCCTATTTCCCACTTAATCTCTATGCAAATGCACTTGGTCTGTAGCTTTTCCATCACATGCAATTGCATTTCTAAATTAAGAAGTGCTTTTGAAAGATGCTGTTGTTGAGGTGCCTGTCTTGATTGGGCACACAGGTCACCATTGTAAGCTCCTCAACGCCAGAGATGGCTGGGAAGATTACTTGCTGACTGCCTTACCTTGGTGTAATTCCACAGAGGTCATTAATAGGAATGCATTTGTAATTCTTGTGGCTATGAGACTAGTTGCCTTCCCAAAAGAACACATACAGGAATACCTGTGAAATAGGAAACCACCGAGGCAAGTAGGCCGCTGACCATTTGGTTGCTTAATATTCCACCACACCACATAACATACAAGCTACATCGCTAGTTCTGTGAACACAAATTTTTTTACATCACAGTTATGGTCAACCTTTGCTTTGATGCAGTATCAGTTGACACTTTTGGGAGTACAGAACTATGTCCCTATCGAGGTTAACAATCCTAAATTGGAGTTACACCTCATTCTATGCCCATTGGCTTCCAATGGATTTAAGAAGAGCATAACTCCATTTAGGGAAGTTGAACTATATATATGTGTGTGTGTGTTGCATTATGAATGTGGTGAGTGACAACCCAGGGAGAAAGAGCAGAGCATGGCCACAGCTCCCCTCAGGGAGAACAGCAGCCCAGGGCTGAGATAAGGAGAGCCAGCTGGGGCATCAATGCATAGGGATGGCTAACAATCAAAAGAGAAACTCCTACCACAATTAGCTCCTTGTAGAGCCAGATGACTTATTTGGGGTAAGAAGGCCTCATTGAGGATAAAGGGCTTTGCTTGAGGAATCAGGGACCAACAAAACAGGAAATAGGAGTGAAAATTTCTAGTGGAAGGGAGGGCAAAAGTTCCCAGCTGAAGGAGGTAAGGAGGCAACTGACTGAAGACAGAGAGAACTGTGGACAGGCAGTCTTGGTGCCTTTGCAGACAGGCAGGTGCCACACCTCCTGCAGTGTCAGAAGTATTCCTGGCCCAAAGAGCATCCAGGAGGAACTTTACTTTCTTGTCCCAGACAGATGTGTTACCCCCCTGTCTTAACCCAGCAGTGGCCAGGGCAGGAATGGCAAGACCTGGGAAAAGGACCAAGGCAGAGAACATGGCCCTAGATGTCTGGTATAAACAGGTGGAGGTGCAAAGGTGTGAGCTGGCTGAGCCACAGTGTGGTGACTGATGTCTGCATTTGACAATGTAAACGAATCCAGTTATTAAAGTGAAGGCACACATTTCTTGGGTACTACCTCCTATTTAACAATATGGGAAAAGATAGCCTGTCCACAGGGGGTTGAAATCCCTGGTCCTGGGGGCTTCATAATGTGGTTCCCTGTTTCTCTTGTTCATCTTTAGAGTAGTGGGTAAAACCATTTAATTGCATGGCAGTATTTTATCTAGTTTTAGCCCACAGGCCATAGTCTTGAAATAATGTAAACAATTTTCTGCTACTGCTGGTGTCAGTGGGTGCCAAATATTGCACTCAGGGATTTTGTTTGTTTCATGGAAAGGGGTTTTTATGGTCCTGCCTCTGACTGATGCCTGATATTCCCTCTTCTTATTGTCCTACCAAACACTTTTGTACAATATTGCATTTAGCTGTGCTGGAGAAAAAACTTTATTCTGCTCCCATTCATTTTTAATGGATAGTAAATGATGGGCTTTGTCCACTATAGTAATAGTTTCCCCTACATCCTGAGTTCAAAAACAGAATGAAAATGCATAATTCCCAGTATAGAGGTGTAATTCTCCACAGAAAGGCAGTGGGGAAAAAAATGTTTTTTTAATCCATCAAATCCCCCTTTCTCCACTTCATTCACATGCTTCGATATGCCTGATATGAAGTGATTCTTCCCAAAAGTGTAACACTTGCAGGTAATTCCCACCCCAAGGTGCCATTAAAAAAATGTGAAGGAAAATGCCAATGTGTCAGGGGATTTATGATTTGCTGAAGAGTCAACCCTGTTGTTTACCTTGAAAAGCAACTTGCCTCTTCAGCACTACTGTGGCTACTATAGAATTTTAAAACTATCTTTCATAATATGTAAGGTTTTCCCATATTTGCATTTCACTTCATTAGACTGGGGTTACAGAAGACAAATGCAGCAGTTAAGTTTTAATTTGGGAGCATCCTTCCATGTTGTGCTTTTTTTTTTTTTTTTTAATTTTTTTTAAACAAACAAACAAAGAACCTTTATTGGCATAACAACATTATATTCACAGATCCACTTAACCAAGTACAGGGAAGCTAAAATAAATGGACAGGTAGAGAAGGCTGATGTTCAGGATTTGCTCCTAAAGCGTTGTTTTATATACAGGTCCAAAAATTTGGTGACTGCATCGTTTACCTCACTACTGGAGCTGTCCAACAGAAGGGTGATCTTTTGCAAGTCAGATGCATACTCTTTTTTGAGTAGCAGAGGTGACAGGTGTTTGACTCTAGGACCTGTGTAAAGTGGACAGTAAAGTAGGAATATGATCTATAGAGTCTACACAGTTCCATTGCATGTGCACTGTAGCCTTAGGTGGTAAGGGGGGTTTTTAATGTATCTCCCTGTCGACACGGGCTGATGGAAGGGCATTGCAACGGGCCAGCATCCATTGCTCTTCCACCGGAGACCTGGGCACGTTATCTGGTGCAGGTATTGAGCCCCCCTTATTACCGAGAGTGTAGGTGATGCCTAGGGAGGCTAAAGGAGAGCCAAGTCCTGGAAGTTTTCCTTCGAGTAGGGTCTTCGATCGCTCCTGGTCAATTAACAACCTTCTCCCTCAGAAGCTGGAGAAGGAATCTCTTTAGGAAGGTAGCATGGCCAGATAATCCAAAGAATAGCAGCTAATTTGTTAATTTTGTTTCTATAATGCCCCACCATTCCGAAAGTGACAAGAAGATCTTGAGGGCTTTTGCTATATGACAAGGGAGGCTGCATCACGGTTGAGAAACAGATGCACAGCCAATATTTGAGCGTGGCAAGCCATGCTCTTGTCTCTAAGAGATGCTTGTCTGCTTCGAGGGCAACAGGGTATGCATAGAGCAACGCTATTATGAGAGCATACCCAAAAGTTTAAATAAGAAGTTTAGATTGTACTACGCTCAGCTGTGTTGGACCAGGAGCTTATCAAAAGTGAGACTCCATATAATAATAGTTGCTGGGCCACCTTGGTGTTAAAGACTTTTAATGCTGCAGGCACAAATTGATGGCCCTTGTTATAAAAAAAACGTAGGATTGCTGATACACTGACCATGGAGTTTGTAACAGCATGGTCTCTGTGGCTGGCCCAACCCCCTCTATAATGGAGGTGCACTCCTAGATATTTGAAGCATTTGACCTGTTCCAATTCGTATCTTCCTAGCACCCAACGAGATGGCTTCCAGGATTTTGAAAACACTACAACCTTCGATTTTTGAGAGTTGAGTGTCAGGCCATTGATTGTACAGTATTCGTTGCAGGTTGCTAGGAGTCGCCATGTTGTGCTTGTTAGATGCAAAGAATTTTAAGGACCAGTAATCTGACCATGTAAGGTATTTTTAAAAGCTTATCTATTTCTTATCTGTCCAAAATTGCAGTGGAAGAGAATTCCACTCCCAGGAGCTTGGAATAAAGGCTGTTTAGGAAAGTCTAACCGTGACTGGTTTCTACAAAAGAATTGTCTGTGGTCTACAGAACTCTGAATTGTGCATGTATTATTACAAAAGACCCAACTGACCCACCCCCAATCATTATGCCCTTGTGATAAAGCAACAGACTCTAACTTACTGCTTCAATAGATGAACACTGGTCCATTATGCACAGCATAAATAAGAGATCCAGGGGACATCTTTAAAAAAAACCCTCATTTTTTGTATTCAACATTTTATGGTGCTGCAGTGATTCTCTGTCCTGAAACTATTTGCTGAAGGTTTCCCTGGGATGTTTGCTCTGCAAGCTCCTCTGCTGAGTGCCTTTTAAGCCTAAAAAGTACATGGTTGTACTCAGCTTGTCCTGCTAATTCTGCCAATATATAGTTTTTCCTTTTTATTTTTGATTAACTATCTCTGAAGACACATAGACACAATTCCAGAATCCATGCTGATTTTCATATCATGTCTGTGTGTCTTCAAAGACAGCTCATCATTTTTTTTTAAAAAAGGAAAACTATATATTGTCAGAATTGGCAGGACAAACTGAGTATAGCCATATACTTTTTAGGGTGAAAAGGCACCTAGCAGCGGAGCCTGCAGAGCAACTGTCCAAAGTAACTTTCACCAAATAGCTGCAGGCATGGAAAATCCCTACAGCCCCATAAGATGTCGGGCACAAGTGGTGGAGGAAACTGACAAGAGAGCTTTAACCTTTGGGCGAAAACAATAAGATGTATCCTCAGCTCCTGAGCTCCACACAGCAAGTAGGAGATGGCCTGCAGACGACTTCAGGAAAAAGTCCACATTTTAGCTACTTCAAAAAAAGGTGGTTTGAGTTGAAATAAGGAAAAAAAAGCTGTGGGGAGTTCCTCCCCAGCATGCCCTTTTTCCATCCTCAGGATGTCTCATTTGTACTGTGCAGAATGGGCCACTGTGTTTAAACCAGTCATTTTCAGCTACTATTATTGACAATTACTCTGATTAAAGATTATGTTAATCGTCTTATCTGGTCTCTTTTTTAATCTCTTAGATTAATAGCTGGAGTATGTTTGTTGTTCTCACAGCTGAACTCTCGGTCCCCTGAATAAATCTCCTACACACAGTGGGCAACTAAAGAGGGGTTTAAGGAAATCATACATAGATGGGTTGGGCAAGAGTAAGGAGAAATGTTGATCTTTGCTGTGAGGAAATAAGCTGGGAAGGCTACCAAAAGCCTGGAAAGTCTGTTTCTTTTGGTGAGAAACAGATTTAAACTCAAGAAATGGAAACGTGGTTTTTCTTCAGGAGTGGATTCAACTTGATAATATAACCACTTGGTTGCTAATGGGAATTTAATTGGATTCACATGAATGTCTACAACATAGCCTGTGGCTTCACGCCAATACAAGAGTATGTGTATTGATTTGATTATCCTGTTTGTCCACCAAGATTTGATATTTTTATTTGTTTTGTCCCTGATCAAATGAAGTGTTTTCCTCTGATTAATTAATTTTAATTTGTTTTCACTTCAAGCACAAGATTTGTTTTTTATTGATAGCAAAGTATCCATACTTGTGATATGCTGCAATTAACTCATTCTCTCTTGCCATTAAAACCTAAAGCATCCCTTCTTCAGTAAAATAATTTATACCCATTGACCTATTGACTTAAATTTTTCTTATCAAACCACTGGTTTGGCTTGGAAAGCAAAACTGCTGCTACATTAAGTGTCATTCTTTATTCTCTAATTTAATAATAATATTTGCTGTATGCTTACTTCTAGCTCCCTACAAGTAGTGTTTTTCAGAAGCATCAGGTCCTATCAAGATAAAATAAATTGTAGCTTCCCCAAATACATTCCCTAGAGAACCACAAATGTGAATAATTGGGTTCCTACCACTATGAATAATTGGTTCATACTTATGGAAAAACCACTTTGCACTTCTATACCCAAATGGAGATGTATCTCTCTGCAAGTCAGGACTATAGTCGGCATTTAATCTGGAAAACAGACTGCTCTTTCCATTTTCAGGAAAACAAACCAAACTCAGACTATCATAAAGGCAACCACATCTATGTTCAATGTAACACTAGAGTGTTACTCAAATTACTGAAGTTGAATCTCTTGTCATGCATCCAAGGTCTTATATAGGTGTGCTCACTGCACCTCTGCCACCCAGATGAAATCAGGAAGTGATTTTCTAGGTTTCACAGGGCACATCAATACATACTGATTTATTTAAAGTATGCTCAATAAAATCCTTTTGAACAAATGAAGTTGCTTAATACTGAGTCGCACTGCTGATTTATGAAGGTCAGTATTGCCTATTCTGACAGGCAGGAGCTCCCTAGGTCTCAATTGGGGTATTTGACATCACCTTTCAACTGGAGATGCTAAGAACTGATCCTGGGTTGTCCAGCATGTAAAGCACATACTCTACCACTGAGTCACAACTACTCCTTCTGGCAGTTTACATTCAAGTAGTTAAAAAAATGTAACATGACTTGAGGACTTTTAAAAGACCACTTTATTATTTACTGTAGAAGCAACTTTAGGGTACTAGTACAGAACCAAGCAGGATGAGGCTTATATGGGTCTTAGTTTGCTTCCTCCCATATCTGGACAAATCCTTTAACCACTATCTCAGAATCTGAGACAGTGGTGGATTCCTCACAAGGCAAATATTATGGGTGTAGATCTCAATACATTTTTGGGGGGAGGGGATACAATACTTTTTCAAAAATCCCAGGTTGAGGGAAATAAAACAGGGTAAACTAATTTTGGGGATGGGCCTTATGCAAAGTCCCATCCCTAAAATTAGTTTACCCTGTTTTATTTCCCTCAACCTGGGATTTTTGAAAATTGCTAAACCAGTGATTCTTTTGCAAAATTCTGGGTTAGAGCTGCTCCCAGGCAAACAGTGCCAGGCAGGAGGCAATTTATTTCCCTCCCTTCCATTGCAGCATCCATAGTTAGGGAGAATCTGCCTGCCACAGCAATACGTTCATTATTGCTCTGCCATTGCAGGGAAATTCCTCCTCCTCCTCCTCTTCTTTTTCTTCTTCTGAAATGTGTTTGTAAATGTGCAGCTATGCAGGAGCAGTCGATTGTATTGTGGGACAATCAGCATGGCTGTGAGGTTTTATTTCTGTACACCTGCGCAGTTATGCACATGTTGCAGGAAATTTTTTAAAAAGAGAAGTATCTCCGTGTGAAGGCAAAAGCAACCTGGATTGTTTCCATGGGCTCCATGAGAACAGGACAAGGAAAATGGGTTCCTTTATAATGATTGCAACCCGTTATATGTGCTGTGTGGAATCCACTAGTCACCCACACTCTTCTCCATTCCTCACAGCTAATATATTCTCAAATGTGTTGAGAATGGGTGCCTATGTCACTGTCCCCTGAACAACTTTGGGTAGGTGAGGCAGACTTAGTCTGAAGTTGTTTTCTGTTCCAGATCCTGAGGCTACAGAGTGTTGAAAGATGAAATTATGAAAAAAAGCAACCTTCACATTATGCCACAAACAGAATATTATGATGTAGATTTTGCAGCAGGAAGTTGAAATTAAATGCATTATCATAGGTGAATATATAACCTGCAGCATGGCCTGAATGTCATTCTAACATTATACAGATCAGTCAACAAACTCATCTACCGATAAATGAGAAATAATTTCAGGAAGAAAATGGCACTTGTCATTCTCTTTAGCTCCCAATGTCTGGCCAAGGCTGTGTACACTATCTGTCATCATCAAAGTAGGCTCAAAACAATCCACAGGCTTCCATGTTTGTGTACCTATGACTCTACCTCTGCTCGTAGTTATTCCACCCCTCCCTCACATTCACTCTTTACATGTGAATTGAGCTCTGAAATGCACAGACATGTCACAAAGATGCTGCAAGTATGCCTTGGGAGGTGTCACAGTTTTGCAGTAATGTCTAGTAACTTTTGCAAGGGGATCTTTTAGGCCTGGCAGATCGTAATGGATTTGCCATGTGGTAGCCTTCAGACCTGATTAATGAATCCA